>NC_084751.1:15470381-15705381 GCF_033978785.1 Entelurus aequoreus | reverse complement strand
CTTTTCTACCTTCAAGGTACTCAAAGCGCTTTGACAGTATTTCCACATTCACCCATTCACACACACATTCACACACTGATGGCGGGAGCTGCCATGCAAGGCGCTAACCAGCAGCCATCAGGAGCAAGGGTGAAGTGTCTTGCCCAAGGACACAACGGACGTGACTAGGATGGTAGAAGGTGGGGATTGAACCCCAGTAACCAGCAACACTCCGATTGCTGGCACGGCCACTCTACCAACTTCGCCACGCCGTCCCTTTCAATGAAAGATGTGTATTATGGCGAGTCTCTTCACTATTCCTTAAAAAAACGATCACTCATTAGAATTCTGTGGGCTCAAGTGTAGGAAAATAACTCAAAATAGAGAATACAACATATTTTTAGTGTTTGGACATTAAGATGCTTATATGCAAAGGGGGAGAAAATAAATGTCAGTTTGTTTTGGAGGCATCCGTTTGAGAGGATTAAATGAGTTTTCATATGTGCACACACACGCAAGCAATTGTTATGCCTGACGTGATAATCTTGACACACACCCCCCCGGGCCCAATACGTGGACGTGAGGCCAAGCAGGCAGCAGTCATGTGGCTGGTGATCACACTCGTATCTCCTGTGTGCTGCTGCTGACTCTCCGCCTCATGAAGGGGAATCTAAAGTCTTTTCTTGTTGTCGTGACCAAGAAGTTGTCATATTTCCACCAAGCGGTACCGTTTGGTTCAGTATGACCATAAGTTACTGTACTGAATGAACCTTAAGTGGTACAGCAGCTGTATCGAACTCATCACTGGTATTCATGCTGACTGGGTGGTTTGTTCCTTACTGCTGTTGCTGTGTTGTACAATATAGTTGTCAATAAAGGACCGTGTGGTCAAAGAGCGACGTTTTCTTTCCGCTTTCTAACGAGCTAGGATTAAAGTAAAAAATACAAATAAAATTTACGAGTTTTGTTTTTCAGCATCTGCTGTCAAAGATCCTCTATATGACAGTAGCACTCTTGTTTATTATTTATTGTTTATTGAATGGATCCCCATTAGCTGACGCCAAAGCGACTGCTAGTCTTCCTGGGGTCCATATAGGAGCATACAAAATAAAAATACAAAGAATACATGCATTACCAAACATTATACAATGGAAAAATACAACATAAGATAAAAAAAGCTAGTTAAACCCAGTATTAAAAATTCACGTCATGTGGGCAGCTGCAATAGGTGTATCTTCAAAGCTGTCTTGAATTACAATTTACTTTGTGAGAGATTCATGAGAGATGGCAATTGATTCCAGAATCAGTTGCTGACTGTATGTTTGAGGAGATTGGTCCTGGGAGCAGGAAATGCCAAATAGCCATTGCTGGCATTCCTGGTGTCATGAATATGTGTGTTAGTTGATTTTAAAAACTGTTTGTAAAAGTATTCTGGTGATTGATCTAACATGATAGTTCTAAAGAACATATGGAGACTACTATGCATCTTTTGTTCAACAGACAACCAGGACAGACGTGAATGCATAAATGAAATATTAGTGCGCAAAGAACATTTAGCTCTGTTCTGAACAAGTTGCAGTTTGTTCAGGTCAGACTTAGTCGTAGCGGACCATATTATAGGACAATAATGAAGATGACAGAAAACCAAGGACTGTATGACTTGACCCATTGTGGAGGATGTCAAGAAGGTGGAGCACCTTCTGACCATGGCTAAACCTCTTCCCATATTCATTAAAATACCATCCATATGATCGGACCATAACAGTTGACTGTCTAATAGTACACCAAGCAGCACGTACTCTGTACATGTAAATACATTTAAATGTGAAAGAATAATTACTAGAAAATGAAATAATTTCAAACAAGTAGAGATTGACAATCAATAAAACATTTTGGTGTAAAAATCCAACAAATGTAAAATCAACCTATAAAAAAATGTATCAATCAATAATTGCTTAATATTGTTATAAATGGTATTACAAATGATTAACATGTGGGTGCCCAAAAATAATCAATTCACATTTGAAACACGTTATTTTGTTTAAAAAAACAAAACGTCTTTTTAAAAAGTGACTATGAATTTTTTTTTTAATAATGAAGTGTTTAAAAAAAAAATATTTAGGCCATATTTGCACTTAAGAAACATAATATTTGGAAAATTCGGAATCTATATAGAATTGGAATTTATAAAAATCACAATTTGGATGTGAATCATTTTAGCACCCCATTTTAAAAGGTTATTCTAAAAAAACAAAAAAACAATTGGACAAGTTTTTATTTTTATAGTGTAGTGTAGTTTATTCCCACACTTAACTGACTGTGCATATACACAGTACAGGCCAAAAGTTTGGACACACCTTCTTATCATTCAATGCGTTTTCTTTATTTTCATGACTATTTACATTGTAGATTGTCACTGAAGGCATCAAAACTATGAATGAACACATGTCGAGTTATGTACTTAACAAAAAGAGGTGAAATAACTGAAAACATGTTTTATATTCTAGCCACCCTTTGCTTTGATTACTGCTTTGCACACTCTTGGCATTCTCTCGATGAGCTTCAAGCACACCACTAAATTCTAAGTTAATGATTATTTGCAAAAAAAAATTAAGTTTCTCAGTTCGAACATTAAATATCTTGTCTTTGCAGTCTATTCAATTGAATATAAGTTGAAAAGGATTAGCAAATCATTGTATTTGGTTTTTATTTACGATTTACACAACGTGCCAACTTCACTGGTTTTGGGTTTTGTATTTGAGGGGGCCCCGGTCCCCTTTGGAGTGGAAAAGTTGGGCCCTGAGGTCAAAAAGGTTATGAACATCTGCTCTCTGACGAGAGCGCTCCAAAGTTTTGAACTGAACTCTCGGGGTGTAGTGATGATTAGACTTGTTCTATTGCGTCAACATCTCAGACGTTACATTTGGAATAAAGTAGCTCAGGTAAATAATCAAGGAAGGAATTGGAGTTACCTTTTTGGTGTAAATCCACATCTTTGTCTTTTTCAGGTCCAGTTGGGAGCTCCCTGATCTCCGTGATGGAAAGATCCAGGCCATCAGCGACTCAGACGGTGTCAACTACCCCTGGTACGGGAACACCACGGAGACCTGCACCATCGTAGGTCCCACCAAGAAGGACAGCAAGTTCACCGTGAGCATGAATGACAATTTCTACCCTAGCGTCACCTGGGGCGTGCCGGTCAGCGACAGCAACGCGCCTCAGCTCAGCGGCATCCGCCGAGACCAGAGCTTCACCACCTGGCTGGTGGCCATCAACCAGGCCACCTCGGAAACCGTCGTGCTGCAGACCATCCGCTGGAGGATGCGGCTTCACATCCAGGTGGACCCGGAGAAGCCTCTGGGTCAAAGGGCGGCTCTGACCGAGCCGGTCGCCCAAGAACAGCCGCAGATTTTAGGCAAAAACGAGCCCATCCCGTCCAATGCCATGGTCAAGCCCAACGCCAACGATGCGCAGTTGCTCATGTGGCGGCCCGACGTCGGGGACCCTGTGTTGGTCATCCCACCTAAATACTAACCACACACTTACCATGCTGGAACGTCATTTTTTTATGTTAAAAACCGACACCAGCTGTGATGACTTTAGGGACTAAACAAAAAAACACAACCATTCTACCTTGAATCGGGGTCGGGTCTCACTGTGCGAAACGAAGTCACTGACTTCAATTTGGGTTTGTGTGGATTTCTATTATTTCAGTCACCACGACTGAGCGTTGATTTTTTGGTTTTTATTCATAAGCTGCGAGTGTCCACTTTTGTATTTGCGTGTCAGTGTGCGGATCCTTTTCGTTTTTTATTTTTTAAGCCTATCGCAAGATGTTCAAATCCATGCTGCCTTACATTTACATCGCTCTCTCTACTCCGAAACCCTTGAGCCTTAAACTAAGTGCAATGCAATGTTTTTGTTTGCCCCCGCCCCCGTCCGTCCGTGTCTTCCTTGCATTTTTTTTTTGGTGCCGCATTTGTGAGTCCGGAACAGAAACTTGTGTAAAAGGGAAGAAAGTTGAAGCTTCTACAACTTAAAAAAGAAAATTAGTGTTTAACACGCTGAACTGTCATGTAAAAAAGAACGAGGACATTCCATGGGCCAAACGGCTTTGTGGCGCCCCCTATTGGTTGTGGTCAATTAGTTGTGCGTGATCGCGCTTTTAAATTTGACACACACCTTGTTTGTCAAATTCCATAGTGATTGGCCTTAACACCTTTTAATAAGGACAACGGATTCGATTTCCAAAGCTGAAAACCCACCATTCGTTCACGGTGGTAACCCAGCAAGAACAAGACGTTGAAACAACGTTGTTCATTTACGTCCCGACGTTGAGCAACTCAAACCTAACGTTGGAACAACAATGCTTTTTGACGACGTTTAATCAATATTGGGTTCTGACGTTGATTTGACCATTGAATTTTGGTCATTTACCAAGCAATATTCTACAACACAAACACAACGTTGAAACAACATGCTTTTTGACGTTTATTCAATGTCGGGTTGTGACGTTGATTTGACCGTTGAAATTTGTGGATCCAATGTTTGACACCAAAGTTTTTCTCAATTTACAAATACAACTATTTTGCAATGTTTTAATTAATTTAAAACTAATTATTTAATTAGCGCCTACCTCCGACCACCACCAAACATTCATACACCGTGACGAGGATGGCAGAAGACGGAATCGAACCAGGAACCCTTAAGTTGCCGCTCCTTTAAATTAATAGGCGTGTATTTTTCTTTGTTAAAATTTCAGGTTGTAGTGATTGATCATGTGTGGCAACCAATCTTGTGTACCATTTTGTAAACATCCGTCCATTTTCTACGGCTTGTCCCTTTCGGGGTCGCGGGGGGGTGCTGGAGCCTATCTCAGCTGCATGTGTTCGTCAAATTTCGTGGTGATCCGCCTTAAAGGGGAACTGCAATTTTGCCTATCGTTCACAATCATTATGGAAGACATGACGACGAATGGATTATTTTTTTAATGCATTTAAACTTGTAAATAAATAGAATAGAAAGTACTTTATGATCCCCGGGGGAAATTCAGCACCACAGTTCGCTCACAATAGACAATAATAATAATAAATAATATAATATATATAATATATTATATATATAATATATGAATAGTATAAATATATTCTACATTTAAGTGCAGTCACTATAGTCAATAAAGTCCACTTACAGCGGAGCCAATGGGAGGTCCTCTAGTTCCCCCATAAAAAACAATAAATAACCATTCAAAAAGTGCCAGCAATACCCCATTTACATTTCGTGACTTGAATATGAACCAAGTATTAGTGATATTGTTATTATAAGCACTAACACAGACAAACTATTTATAGCGGTGACGTGATCACTACTGTGTGTCCCTATGTTTACATCATCGAGTGGTTTGCTGTTTCCTCGCTTCCCTGCTCCCTGGAAGTTTATTGTAGATCATAAATCATGCCTCTCACATGGACAGAAGAAGTCTGAGTAGGTATTCCGACAAGTTGGTACACTTTGACAGCCCGAAAATGGCGACAAAAGCACAAAAAGACCCTCCCACCCCCTCGTTTTTTGGTGAGGATTATCAATCAATCAATCAAAGTTTATTTATATAGCCCTTGATCACAAGTGTCTCAAAGGGCTGCACGAGCCACAGCGGCTCAGATCCCCTTATGAGTCATTCTTCATCTAAGTGGGATTATATGAACATCCTAACAGTCTGCATCTTAATGACAGCAGACATTGCACATTAAGTGATGTTGTATTATGTTTGTTGGCTCTCAAAAAGTCTGCAGTGAGCAGAAATCAGTGAAGAAAAATTAAAAAAAAAAGCTAAAGTTGTGATGCGCTTTTGAAATTAATGCGCCGCGTATTCTTAAAATGATCAAAATACGTAAATATTCAATGTTATTATAAATGTGCCTGTTACTACATTACATATATACTTATATCATGTATATAAAACCTTAATGGAGGTGTTTAGATGTTTTTTAAGGGCTTTATAGGCAGAATAGCACTGCTCCCATAGGCTCCATTGTAAGCAGACTTTTGATCACATTTAATATTTAGAATGCAAAAAAAGCCCCCAAAAACATCAGTTTTGTCTTTCATAATGTTTGTGAACTATAGGCAAAATTCCAAAAAAAAGTGCAGTTCCCCTTTAACACCTTCAAGTTAGTTAGAAAATGTAAAATCAGTGGGAAATTTGGGGTCTTAATACCAGCAAAGGCACATCACCATTGGGTGGATTTTTATTCTTTAAAACGTCACCTGAAGTGTGCAGCGGTTCAAGACGAGAAGCATTAGCTTCCACAACAAATCCATCTTGCGAAGATGAAAAATTAAGATTAAGGGTCCAACCCTTGATTTCAGCATCAAGATTTTTTTTTTTACCATGAATTGATTAACGTGGACCCCGACTTAAACAAGTTGAAAAACTTATTCGGGTGTTGCCATTTAGTGGTCAATTGTACGGAATATGTACTGTACTGTGCAATCTACTGGTAAAAGTCTCAATCAATCAATCAAAAGGTAATCTGTTTCGTCAGGCAAGACCCCGGTGCCACCCACACCGGTGTAAATGTAGCTTAATGTATTTAACGTCGTCTCTATGTAAAGCGCTTTGAGTCAGTAGAGAAAAAGCGCTATGTAAATAAAATCTACTTCACATAGTAAGAATAAAAGGGGCTCGTCTCCATTAAAAGCACAAAATAACCCTCTGGCAACTTGAACGACTTAAAAAAAGGACTCAAGTCTTCTTTTGTGTGACAAAAGTGGACAGAAAAAGTTGTAATTTAATTGTTCGTGTTGAGGCTCTGAAACCCCCCAAAGTAACAAAACAAGCCATTCTCATCTCGTTTTTAAACTGCTGCTGAGCATTTCAACACTCCTCTCTTTGGAGAAGGACTATGCAAATGTAGTGGGGCAAAAGAGACAAGAAAAGCAGGCAAAGAGTACACTCAAATACAGCCGGGATGGTCGCCATGCCATCCCACACACTTACAAGTAAGGTGGAGCAGATGGCGTCCATAAAGTATGTGGAATTTGCAAGGAAGGAATTATCAGTAGTGACCAGTGAATAGTGAATAATGTCCTGACAAACCACTGGTGTTGCAAGCTCTACTTAAATAATGCTAAGCAGAACAATAAAACAATCCCAATAAGTGATAGATGAGTATGCTGAGTTAAAACAAATAAAACAGTCAAAATAGAGAAAGAGACTCAGGCTGCCATCCGGATGAGAGTTTAAGAAAAGAAGGGCTGGCGGGGAGACTCCTGACATAATTAGATCACTTGGATGCCCCTCAAGAACTGAACCGTGCCAAGCCAAGCTTGTGTGTGAAAGGTCTCAGCCGAAGGGGTCGCCCGGCCGGGTTAGTTAGGTTTGCAAATGTCAGCTGAGGCTGCGCGGGATTGTCGCGGTTTTAAAGGCCGGCATTGTTCTGTGTAAACAGGACTGATACAGAAGGAAGGGGACCAGGTTTCCTGTCCTTTGGAGTTGGAGCGCCCATAGAGGTGGGATGGCACATGTGAGGAATCAGGTGTCAAACACATCGGGGCCATGGAAGCACTCCCATGGGTCAAGTCACAATATTTTGCGACAGAGGCAATTTATGCAAATTATGCTTGGCCTTGCACATTTTGGCCAATGGAATCTTCCCAAGCAGCGCTCGAATGCAACGCGGTGGTCCTCACACTTTTTTTTGTCACAAAGGACCACCTCAGAAAAAAACCTGGCTTTCCAAGTATCAGCATTAAAATACAGTAGCGCAGTCGGCCTAAGTGTGCATTAAAAACACGGCAGAGGTTTTACTGCATAAGTATACATTACACACAGTTTGAACAGTAACACTGTGTTTGCATGTAGGAAAATTAAAAAACTGTAGAGACTCTTTGGCGTACCACTAGATGAAGCCCGCGTATCATCCCACGGTTTGACAGTTACTGGCCTAACCAATCAAACGTCTCCCTGCCTGCATCTCGGGAGAGTGGGGCGACAACTTTTTTAAAAATGTTGCAGCAAAATCCGACATTTGATGTGGGGGTTGAAAGGGGAAAACCTGCAAAAACGTAAAATAGCTTCACAAAACACAACTGCGGGGAAAACACACTTCGTTATATCGGTAACTCTATAAGAAAGTTCTTTTTTCTGGGCATCCTTATGCATTTGTGTATCCCTCTCACACCCGGTACCACTTGTACCCCTTACTTCCTGGTAGCATGCTCACTATGGAGGCCCAAATGGGACATCATTAAATCAATGTTTGGAATAATTACTTACATGTGTCATTAACCTCTTAAGCTGTTTGTTTACATGCTTTTTTTTATTTCTCTTTGCTATTTGGGCTTATTGGACCCTAATTAGAATAAAAACTAAAAATCATCTTTTTATATGATGTACTTAGTCCATAAGTACACAAACGTGTACTTCATGTGTAGTGTCATGCAAATTTTTATTTTTACACTTTTTTTTTCCCAAATTCCATTGTATGTTATACTCTTCTGACACCACCAGATAGCAGTATAAGTGTTCATATGTCGGCATAAGACCCCAATTCAGTAGTGTACACAATTTTGGAAATAAGAGCTAAAAGGTGCTGTCCACGCATGTGGCCACTAAGGCCTTTAGAGGTTAAGTAATCAAATCATGAAAACAATTTAATCGATATTTAAGTAAATCGTAAAATAAATAAATCACCAAATAATACAATTAATAATTAAATCAGGGGTGTCAAAGTCAAGGAATGAATTATCTATGGCCCCCGGGGTGATATTTGATTAGTATTAGAACCGGCCCGCAGGCCACAGCCGCCTGCTGCTGGTTTGCACGCACCAATACTCCATCAGTGTTGGTGCTTAGGAATTATCAAAATGGGGTCCCAGGGACCCCAGCAAGTCATAAAAATGGGGCCCCACAGTACATTTTTGGGGTCCCACTTTTTTTGTAACCGATTTGAAAACAAATGATAAATGTATGCTTTATCCTGTTATATCTCACATTCTATATTGTGTTTTGGAAAAAGGTTGACATAAACGTTAATTTTTTAAAAATAAATAAAAATTTTTTATGCATATTTAAATGTATTCAGTTATAAACCATTAATTCACTTTCTTCTTTCCTTCATTGATCTAAACTTTACCGCTGCCGGTATTTTTTTTCTATATTTTTATTGTAATATTTTCAGAATGTGTTTGTTCTATTTTTGGCCAAAGTAAGTCAAAGAAATCAATCTGAAGTTGTCTTTATTTTTTTAGTTTTAATGCCATGATTTTAATAGTCCGGCCCACGTGTGCACAGATTTGTGGCCCCTCAGCTAAAATGAGTTTGACACCCCTGAATTAAATGATGCCATTTAATTTGTATAATGAATTAATATGATAGTAAATTAATGACATATAATAACAAACGTACAGATTTAAATCTAATATAAAATAATTTAGACTTAGACTTCCTTTCATTGTCATTCAAATTTGAATTTAAGAACGAAATTTCATTGCATTAGCTCGTTGTAGTGCAGGATAAAAGAACAATACGGTGCAGATATAAATAAATAGATTACTGTACAGATAAATATATTGCATTTTTGCATATGCATCCACATGTATGGATGTATGTTGTATTGTCTTTATATTCCAGCTAGTTAATCCGTTTTTGGGGCGGAATTGAGGGGATAATTATGATGCGTTCAAGAGTCTTACGGCCTGAGGGAAGAAGCTGTTACAGAACCTGGAGGTTCTGCTACAAAGGCTTTGGAACATCTTTCTAGAGTCCAGCAGTGAAAACAGTCCTTGAATGACACATTTAAGTAATCATTTGAAGATGTATTTATTTATTTAATTTTGTCCCACTTGGCACTCCGAAAAGTAACTTTCGGTTTCATCGTACATTATTGGTTTTCCACGTATTGCATGTGTTTTGGCATTTTTTTGGGTGCTCCCGACGTTGCACCGCGTTCGTCCCTGTGGGCCACAGCAAATGTTATGGCGGTTCAATCCCCCCCAAAAAAGAGCCTGCATTACAGTTGTTTTCGGTCAACATTGAGATACATGAATCTAGACCAGACCTGGGAAAAATAAGGCCCGGGGGCCACATGCGGCCTGTTAAGCTTTTCAATCTGGCCTGCAGGACATTCCCAAAAAATTTTTTTGGATCTTTAAAATTGAAACTAGCTGCCATTATGATGTGCAGTGATGTTTTCTAATGACCGCAAGTCTTGAACTATACAAAGTATTTCAATGGTTGGAATCTGCGCTTATGGATGATATACCAGTTACTATGGTCATCTAATTAGTTACTATGGTCATCTAATTAGTTACTATGGTCATCTACGTCACAGCATTTTAGACGAGGCACGACGCAGTGTGGGCGGGAAGCGTTTCCAAAGACGCGGAAGGAGATTTTCACAACAAAGTTCTAAAGCTTAGTGATATATCAGATATATCAGATTGTAGGTGGGTTTATTTTGTACCTTTCGCGTTCATATTACACTGTTTGTTGCATTTTTGTTGCGTTTCACTTGATTGTAAAATATGTCGATCGAAAGGCGGTGTGACGTTCATATTTTGTCAATATTCAGTGTTTTATTGTTCGTAGAAAAATTTAAAATTCCATTACGTTTTTTCAGGCGGTCTGTCATAATGTTTTTAGCATTCAATCAGACATTATTGTGAGGTTTTGTATTAGTGTTCCTAAAAATAGATATACCGGCCCCCAGACACATTTTTTGCTCTAAATGTGGCCCCCGAGTCAAAATAATTGCCCAGGCCTGATCTAGACAGATGAAGTATTTCATTGACATGTGTCCCCCGAGACTTGAGTTTGACACCAATCTCCTCTCCGACTCTGTTGTGTTGAAAGCGATTGTCGTTGTCAGACGAGGGCTAACCGGGGTGGGGGGGGGGGGGTTGTGTCAGCATGGCGGGGAGGGTGGGGGGTTAGCCAGTGTCACGTTTTGAGTGGCACTAAATAAAGATTAGTGAGATGGGAGCTCGTTTTCCGAACAAAAGTGACGCGTGCGCCGCAATGGGGGCTGGGACTACACTCCTGTGAGTGTGCAGCAATCAAAGAGACTCCATGCAATATAATCAAACCTTAACATGTGTGTGTGTGTGCGTGTGTGTGTGTGTGTGTGTGTGTGTGTGTGCGTGCGTGCGTGCGTGCGTGAGAGTTAATACCCCATTGAAGGGATTTAGGCCGGGATGAGGAGTTTGACTGACAGGCTTCTACTCTTGTCGAGTCATCATGCTTTCTCGGCCACACACACACACACACACACACACACACACACACACTGGTTATTATTTGGAATGGGGACCAAGTTTTTGATCATCACTTGTGGGGACCACTCTTTCTACAGGTTGTGGAGGCATTATAAAAATGAGGTAAAATGGCCACTGCCCAGTTAGCTCATACACGTCTTTAAATCTCTGGATTGATGAAGTAATGTGCTGATCATTCTTACTGGGGACCCTGGGGGGAAAGAGTTAATATGGTTCATGGGGACCAAATTTAAATAATTTTGCATAATTCACACAAATTTGTACGTGACTACTGAGGATCATTTAAAAAAAAATAATAAAAAAAAAAAGTTCAAATTTAATCAATCAATCAATGTTTATTTATATAGCCCTAAATCACAAATATGACATGATCCTCAGAATACATCACTACAGCTGTCCTCTTTTAGGAAGTTTCACCACTTAAATGTTAAAGCAAATCCTGCATCTTCTGTGACATTATTGAAAACTGCTATTTAGCAGTAATGAAGTTGTCTGCAACTCCAACTACCATATATAGAAGGATGGAACATTCTGAATGTGAATCATACTTTAAGGCAGTGGTTCTTAACCTTGTTGGAGGTACCGAAATCCAGCCGTTTCATATGCGCATTCACCGAACCCTTCTTTAGTGAAAAATAAAATGTCTTGAATTTGAAAAAAAAAAGCAACAAAGTTATATGTTTTTAGTAACACTTTAGTATGGGGAACATATTCTAATTAACAAAGACTTAATTTAGAGTTATTTGGTTAGGGTTAGGATTAGAGGGTTAGGGTCAGGGTTAGAGTTATAATAAGGCCATGCCTAATAAGGCATAAATAAGTACTTAATAATGACTAGTTAAGAGCCAATATGTTACTAATTTGCATGTTAGTAAGCAACTAATTAATGGTGAATATGTTCCCCATACTAAAGTGTTACCATGTTTTTTAACTGGTGCACAAAATGAACCGTGCATGAACATCACCTTGTTCAAAGAACAAAACCAACACAGTGCATAAACTCACAACAAATTACACACCTGCAAATCAGTCTGACTTCTGCTGTTGCAGTATCCGTAATACGCCGATAGGGAGAAGTTTTTATTCACACGATGTGTCGGGTGTGTTTTGACCTCTGCCGAACCCCTGAGCCCGACTCACCGAACCCCTAGGGCAGTGGTTCTTAACCTGGGTTCGATCGAACCCTATGGGTTCGGTGAGTCGGGCTCGGGGGTTCGGCGGAGGTCAAGACACACCCGGCTCATCGTGTAAATTAAAACTTCTCCCTATCGGCGAATTACGGATACGGCAACAGCAGAAGTCACACTGATTTGCAGGTGTGTAATTTGTTGTGAGTTTATGCACTGTGTTGGTTTTGTTGTTTGAACAAGGTGATGTTCATGCACGGTTCATTTTGTGCACCAGTAATAAAACATGGTAACACTTTGGTATGGGGAACATATTCACCATTAATTAGTTGCTTATTAACATGCAAATTAGTAACATATTGGCTCTTAACTAGTCATTATTAAGTACTTATTAATGCCTTATTCGGCATGGCCTTATCATAACCCTAACCCTCTAACCCTGACCCTAACCCTAACCAAATAACTCTAAATTAAGTCTTTGTTACTTAGAATATGTTCCCCATACTAAAGTGTTACCAAAAACATATAACTTTGTCTTGAATCTTTGTCAGGTTAAGAACCACTGCTTTAAGGTAATAATGTTTTATAATCATGCTGTATGAAAATGTCATCCTAAGGAACACTAAACCAGATTTTGTTTTTGGAAAAATATATTAGTTTTAACTAAGGATGGATACCATACAGAATCACAGTACTATTAATGCCAGGATAACAAGTGTTTCACATTCCAACAAAATTAATTTTCTCTTTTACCTATATTTGAAACACGTAAACAAAGTAACCCAAATTCCCCTGTTGTGGGATCAATAAAGGATTATCTTATCTTACCTTAAACCACAGAAATGCACTGCATTTGCACTGCTGTGCAAATGTCTCACACTCAAACTAACCAGTAAACATGTTTATGGGCCTAAGCTTAAAAATCACTTTGGCATCTTCAGAATGGATCTGACTCTCATTTAAAAAGGTTTCCCTTTAGGGGACCTGTTTTTTTGTCCCCATACCATCAGAGGTCCCCTAAAGGTGACTGTGTAAACAGAGCGATGTCCCCATTAAGTAAGCATTGCCAGAACACACACACACACACACACATTCCCATATTGGCGGCGGGAAGGTTACGTCCTTGTCATAAAAAGGGGACACACACATCGACGACCTAAAGGGCCAGTGTGTGTGTGTGTGTGTGTGTGTGTGTGTGTGTGTGTGTGTGTGTGTGTGTGTGTGTGTGTGTGTGTGTGGTATCTGATGGTGTTGTCACCCTGCCAAGCCATTCATCAAGTCAGGGCCGCACGTGAGCGATCCGGACGACCTAAAAACATGCACTCACATGCCAGCGGCGGCGGGGTTTAAACGTGGCGTTATCTGAGAGGACCGTCAGAGACGCTACCGGTGCTTTTGTCAATGAGCTGCGGAAAAACTACTGCTTGCCAAATGGATCGCGGCCAAAAGCGTTTTGTGGGTTTGGACTGCAAACAACCCAACAAAGGCCTATTTTTATTTTGACATGATCACAAGTTGTAATGACACTTATTTTTATTTCATCTCGCTTAAGGCTCCGTGAAAAAAAAAGTTTTTCCACACAAGTGACCATTCTCTCCTTAAGTGTTGTCATATTTTATACCAGTGGGCTCCAAAGTGACCCTCCCCACAGTTATGGGGTCTCCCTTACTCCCCCAACAACACTTTTTTTCTGCTCACCAATCAATTTTGCCTGACCTGAAAATAG
Source organism: Entelurus aequoreus (assembly GCF_033978785.1). Lineage (NCBI taxonomy): Eukaryota > Metazoa > Chordata > Actinopteri > Syngnathiformes > Syngnathidae > Entelurus > Entelurus aequoreus. The sequence continues at coordinate 15,691,272 of NC_084751.1, read as the reverse complement.
CATAGCAGGTTTGAAAAAAAAAAAAAGGTTTTCTTTATTTTTCTCAAGCTGCCCCACATCTTACTTTGGTAACACTTTATAATAAGTACACACTATAAAGCATTAATCATCATTTGCAAAGCATGTTTCTGACATGAATACACAGTTATATGTTAACTATTTGTTAGCCAATTGTAAATTGTGTATATATATATATATTATATATATATATATATATATATATATATATATATATATATATATATATATATATATATATATATATATATATAAATGTGTAATGTATCAAATAAATTATTTATATAGAAAGTCTAAATCAGTGTTTCTTAACACTTTGTTGGGCCACAAATATCTTCTTTCTCAGCTGTGCTACGTTGTAATACAATTGTCCACCACTTGGGGCAGTAATGGTACATATCAAACAAATAGAATTTTGGAGCTAAAGTCAGAGAAATTTCTCAAGCGCAAAAATTATGATTAAAGTGGCGAATCTGTATTTTCATTTGCATTTAAATTTTACATATTTATTTTATTTCAACACTGTGTAATTGTATGTTTATATTTTTCCACCAGTCCCATCTTTTTGCAGTGTATTTGATTTGTATTCATTTTTGTAATCAGCCTGGCCTAAGCCTTGACAATCATTGTGATTGACACATCATTTGACAAGGTTGTAAACTAAGTAGGTTATATACAATTATTAATACGATTAAAATCAAGAGTACGATTACAAATTCAGTGTTAATATCAGAGCGGGCCCCAAGCTCCTCTGTAGTGGAAAAGTTGGCCCCCCGAGGTCAAAAAGGTTAAGAAACCCTGGTCTAAATAGTCTAATAAACCGTTGACAATACCTAAAATAATGGTTTGTCAATGATATAATACTTGCTGAATCAACAATTTAAGTACTAAAATGCAAGCGTTAAGCATTGTTTAAATGAGCTTAATAATGAGTAAAAAAATGAGTATTCATGTTGAAAATATGATTTATAAATAATGAAATTTACTAAGGCTCTATTAATGTGAAGTGATTTTTATATACACTATATTGCCAAAAGTATTTGGCCACCTGCCTTGACTCACATATGAACTTGAAGTGCCATCCCATTCCTAACCCAAAGGGTTCAATATGATGTGGGTCCACCTTTTGCAGCTATTACAGCTTCAACTCTTCTAGGAAGGCTGTCCACAAGGTTGCGGAGTGTGTTAATAGGAATTTTCAACCATTCTTCCAAAAGCGCATTGGTGAGGTCACACACTGATGTTGGTCGAGAAGGCCTGTCCGTTCTAATTCATCCCAAAGGTGTTCTATCGGGTTCAGGTCAGGACTCTGTGCAGGCCAGTCAAGTTCATCCACACCAGACTCTGTCATCCATGTCTTTATGAACCTTTCTTTGTGCACTGGTGCACAGTCATGTTGGAAGAGGAAGGGGCCCGCTCCAAACTGTTCCCACAAGGTTGGGAGCATGGAATTGCCTAAAATGTTTTGGTATCCTGGAGCATTCAAAGTTCCTTTCACAAGCCCAACTCCTGAAAAACAACCCCACACCATAATTCCTCCTCCACCAAATTTCACACTGGGCACAATACAGTCCGAAAAGTACCGTTCTCCTGGCAACCTCCAAACCCAGACTGGTCCATCCGAAATTTCACGACTGAATTTGTTGCACAGGTGGCATCTTATGACAGTTCCACGCTGGAAATCACTGAGCTCCTAAGAGGGGCCCATTCTTTCATAAATGTTTGTAGAAACAGTCTCCATGCCTAAGTGCTTGATTTTATACACCTGTGGCCGGGCCAAGTGATTTATTTACTTATATTTATTGATTAGGACACCTGATTCTGATCATTTGGATGGGTGGCCAAATACTTTTGGCAATATAGTGTATATTGCTTTCTTTCTAGAAACCCACTATCATTTAGAGCAGTGTGGGTGGCAGTGGGAGCAAAGTGGGTTAAGTGTCTTACCCTAGGACACAATGGCAGCGATTAGAATGGCGGAAGCTAGATTCGAACCAGGAACCCTCAAGTTTTTGGCCCTACCCTCTGAGCCATGCCGTCCCAAATAATGCTTATAGTGTGTACTTCTAAAGACTTACTTTCACTTCTTGTAGTCAATAAAAAAAGAAAAGAAAGGTCCCTTGAATATTTCTATCTTTTATAGAGCGTATTTCTTATTTTGTTGGCTTTGGTTTGGGAAAAAAAATGCAGCTTTACGTTTTCAACCCATACTTGAAAAGGATCTGATGATTATTATGCAAAACTGTGAAAATGCACAAGTGTCCTCCGGAGGGCGACTCAATGTACAAATAACAGGTTTTTCATGAATGAATAAATGCTACAAATACGTGGATGTCTTTGATGGTGTTTGACAAAACTAGTCCTAATGGAAAACACTCCAAAGCCCGAGGGCCCCTACCACAGCGCACGCCACGCAGGGGCCGACTTCTATAGTGTTGGGATGATAAGATGTCGGCGCTCTATTTATATCTCCTCTTTGTTGCACGCCAGAAAGGATGGGAGAAAAAAAGCGAGCCGTTAAAAAGGGAGGACAAATAGAGCGAAAGAATTCTCGGACCAAAACCTTCGTCATTGCAAACTCCGAGCAATATGCTAAAGTGATGTTAGCATATTGAGGCGGGCAGAACCAATTATTATTGGCAGGGTTTTGGATCTGGCGCTTGTATTGCACCACTTTTGATTGATTGTGTAATGATGCATTATGGGAAAATGAATCCAAAATGTATTAAGTAGGGATGTCCGATAATATCAGCCTGCCGATATTATTGGCCGATAAATGCTTTAAAATGTAATATCTGAAATTATCGGTATCGGTGTTTTATTTTTTTATTTATTTATTAAATCAACATAAAAAACACAAGATACACTTACAATTAGTGCACCAACCCAAAAAATCTCCCTCCCCCATTCACACAAAAGGGTTGTTTCTTTCTGTTATTAAAGGCCTACTGAAATGATTTTTTTTTAATTTAAACGGGAATAGCAGATCCATTCTATGTGTCATACTTGATCATTTCGCGATATTGCCATATTTTTGCTGAAAGGATTTAGTAGAGAAAATCGACGATAAAGTTCGCAACTTTTGCTTGCTGATAAAAAAAAGCCTTGCCTGTACCGGAAGTAGTGTGACGTCACAGGAGCTAGTATTCCTCACAATTCCCCATTGTTTACAATGGAGCGAGAGAGATTCGGACCGAGAAAGTGATGATTACCCCATTAATTTGAGCGAGGATGAAAGATTCGTAGATGAGGAACGTTACAGTGAAGGACTTGAGAGGCAGTGATGGACGTATCTTTTTTCGCTCTGACCGTAACTTAGGTACAAGCTGGCTCATTGGATTCCACACTCTCTCCTTTTTCTATTGTGGATCACGGATTTGTATTTTAAACCACCTCGGATACTATATCCTCTTGAAAATGAGAGTCGAGAACGCGAAATGGACATTCAGTGCCTTTTATCTCCACGACAATACATCGGCGAAATGCTTTAGCTACGAGCTAACGTGATAGCATCGTGCTCTAACTGCATATAGAAACAAAAAAATAAACCCGACTGGAAGGATAGATAGAAAATCAACAATACTATTAAACCGTGGACATGTAAATACACGGTTAATGCTTTCCAGGCTGGCGAAGGTTAACAATGCTGTGCTAACGACGCCATTGAAGCTAACTTAGCAACCGTACCGCACAGAGCTATGCTAAAAACATTAGCTCTCCACCTACGCCAGCCAGCCCTCATCTGCTCATCAACACCCGTGCTCACCTGCGTTCCAGCGATTGGCAGAAGGACGAAGGACTTCACCCGATGCGTTTGGCGTCCCGGAGACGTAGGAAGTCAAGGTGAGGTCGGCGGCTAGCGCGGCTAGCGCTCCAACAAAGTCCTCCTGGTTGTGTTGCTGTAGTCCGCTGCTAATACACCGATCCCACCTACAACTGTCTTCTTTGCAGCCTTCATTGTTCATTAAACAAATTGCAAAAGATGTCCAGAACACTGTGGAATTATGAAATGAAAACAGAGCTTTCTGTATAGGTACCATAACTTCCGTTACTCTGACTTCGTCACGCGCATACGTCATCATACCGCGACGTTTCAGCCGGATATTTCTCGGGAAATTTTAAATGTCACTTTATAAGTTAACCTGGCCGTATTGGCATGTGTTGCAATGTTAAGATTTCATAATTGATATATAAACTATCAGACTGCGTGGTCGGTAGTAGTGGGTTTCAGTAGGCCTTTAATATTCTGGTTCCTACATTATACATCAATATATATATATTTTCCCCCGTCCGACCAAAGATGGCAAACATCTGATTATCTTATGTCTTATACACTGAACAAAAGTAAATACGCAACACTTTCGTTTTTGCACAAAAGATCTAAAACTTTTTCTATCCACACAAAAGACCTATTCTTCTCAAATATTGTTCACAAATCTATGTTAGTGAGCATTTCTTCTTTGCCAAGATAATCCATCCCACCTCACAGGTGTGGCATATCAAGATGCTGATTAAACAGCATGATTATTGCACAGGTATGCCGGCAGGGCCGGCCCGTGGCATAGGCCGTATAGGCAAATGCTAAGGGCGCCGTCCATCAGGGGGCGCCACGCCAGTGCCACAAATGTTGGAGAAAAAAAAAAAAAAAAAAGTTGGTACTATTATTTGTAAATACAAAAAATAATCCCACGTTAATTAAAATGCAAAGTAAAGCCTATTTAATAGAAATATTATTTGTTACAACATTACGCCACCCCCCATCCCCCCGCACGGTGCGCCCCCTCCCTTCCCGTATCATGACTCTTACCACATCAAAAAATCAACACAAGATGTCAAAACGGCCAAAACAGTCAGGTGCCCAGGGAAGAAAAAAGAGAAAAGAAGAGGAGAAACGAGAAAAAGACAGAGGTACCAGGTAGGTAACGTTAGCCTACATGAAATTATTTGTCTGTTACAGAATGTGATAGTAACCTGGCTTTTTAGCATTAAGCTAATGTTACATGATTCGGCAATTGCTAATCAATAAATAGCTAGTTCTGTTTTAACGTCGGGTTAATATTGTGGAGGGGGCTAATTGTTATGGAAAATAATAATCTAACGTTAGGTAATTATAGTACTCCCACCTTACATTCCTCAGGGACATTTGTATTAGATCTTTTAAGCAGGTGTTTTTTGTTTACATTGTTATTGCCTTCTGGTTAGCTAATGTTTGCCCTGCAGGTAATAGTCACTTTTCCACCCCTTTATATATAAGGTATAGTTGTAAGCCTAGTTGTTAAAGTGCACATCATTAATGTTAATTAAGCAATATCACATGAGAGGGAATGCTGTTTTTTAATTTGAGCACTGCTGTGATTCGGTTAAAGATAATCATAACATAACATTCTCATATAATATGTTAATTTGCTTTCTTTAAGTAAAAAAAAAGGTCAAAGACAAAGCTATTCGGTTTCTTATGAGTATATACACTTCACTGCCGATGTGGGGGGGCGCCAGATTGGTTAGGGCCAGGCCTGTGTGCCGGAGGCTGCCCACAATAAAAGGCCATTCTGAAATGTGCAGTTCTATCACACAGCACAATGCCACAGATGTGGCAACTTTTGAGGTAGCGTGTAGTTGGCATGCTGGCTGCAGGAATGCCCACAAGAGCTGTTGCCCGTGAATTTAATGTTCATTTCTCTACCATAAGTCGTCTCCAAAGGAGTTTCAGAGAATTTGGCAGTACATCCAACCGGCCTCACAAGCCCAGGACCTCCACATCCAGCAGGTGCACCTCCATGATCGTCTGACACCAGCCACCCGGACAGCTGCTGCAACAATTGGTTTGCAAAACCAAATAATTTCTGCACAAACTGTGAGAAACCGTCTCTGGGAAACTCATCGTCCTCATTGGTGTCTCGATGTGACTGCAGTTCGTTGTCGTAACCGACTTGAGTGGGAAAATGCTCACATTCGATGGCGTCTGGCACATTGGAGAGGTGTTGTCTTCACGGATGAATCCCGGTTTTCACTGTTCACGGCAGATGGCAGACAGCGTGTGTGACGCCGTGTGGGAGAGCGGTTTGTTGATGTCAACATTGTGAATCGAGTGGCCCATGGTGGGGGTGGGGTTATGGTATGGACAACAAAACAAGTGCATTTTAAATGCACAGAGATACCGTGACGAGATCCCGAGGCCATCACCTCATGTTGCAGCATGACGATGCATGGCCCCATGTTGCAAGGATCTGTACACAAAAAAAAATCCCAGTTCTTGCATGGCCAGCATACCCACCGGACATGTCACCCATCGAGCATGTTTGGGGTGCTGTGGATCGGCGTATACGACAGCGTGTTCCAGTTCCTGTCAACATTCAGCAACTTGGCACAGCCATTGAAGAAGAGTGGACCAACATTCCACAGCCCACTATCAACAACCTGATCCACTCTATGTGGAGGAGATGTGTTGCACCATGTGAGGCAAATGGTGGTCACACCAGATACTGACTCTTGATATGCCACACCTGTGAGGTGGGATGGATGATCTTGGCGAAGAAGAAATGCTCACTAACACAGATTTAGACAGATTTGTGAACAATATTTCAGAGGAATAGACATTTTGTGTATATAGTGAACATTTTTAGATCTTTGAATTCAACTCATGAAAAAGGGGAGCAAATACAAGTGTTGCGTTTATATTTTTGTTCAGTATACCATGACACTCGGATATTTGTGAGAAATTACAGTTTGCTGCAGTTGCATGTATACTTGCCAACTCTCCCGAATTTTCCAGGAGACTCCCAAATTTCAGTGCCTCTCCCGAAAATGTCCCGGGACAACCATTCTCCCGAATTTCTCCCGATTTCCAGCCAGACAACAATATTGGGGGCGTGCCTTAAAGGCACTGTCCTCTCTCACCTGAAAAGGAGACTATTATATATGTCTCCGTTATCCATAGGTTTATCTATAACCCACAAAGTAGGCAGGCACGGAGCTATTTCTCAGCGTGTGTTTATTCCAGCCGGCACGTTAATACACTGACACACAACATCCGGATTCCCATCATGCATTGCTTCAAAACTACAGCAAGTAGTAATGTCCAAAAACATAACAGAGGCGAAGCAGAAGAACGAAGAAGAGACAGTCATGGCCCGAGACAAAATGGCTATGCTGAAAGCTGCAAGCAACATCCCTTTCTCATTTGCGGATGTTTTCAACAAATCCGTGAAGGATATGTTCCCGGATTCAGAGATCGCACGCCAGTACTCAAATGGCAGAACAAAGGCTAATCAAATAGTGAAAGGTAAGTGTTATTTTTTTTTTTTTAAAGTAAGCAGCAAGTACAGTACTGTTAGTAGAACAACTGTGTTTTCATTACTGTGTACTGTACTATATATATATATATATATATATATATATATATATATATATATATATATATATATATATATCTATCAAAAGTTTGGGGTCACCCAAACAATTTTGTGGAATAGCCTTAATTTCTAAGAACGAGAATAGACTGTTGAGTTTCAGATGAAAGTTCTCTTTTTCTGGCCATTTTGAGCGTTTAATTGACCCCACAAATGTGATGCTCCAGAAACTCAATCTGCTCAAAGGAAGGTCAGTTTTGTAGCTTCTCTAACGAGCTAAACTGTTTTCAGATGTGTGAACATGATTGCACAAGGGTTTTCTAATCATCAATTAGCCTTCTGAGCCAATGAGCAAACACATTGTACCATTAGAACACTGGAGTGATAGTTGCTGGAAATGGGCCTCTATACACCTATGTAGATATTGCACCAAAAACCAGACATTTGCAGCTAGAATAGTCATTTACCACATTAGCAATGTATAGAGTGTATTTCTTTAAAGTTAAGACTAGTTTAAAGTTATCTTCATTGAAAAGTACAGTGCTTTTCCTTCAAAAATAAGGACATTTCAATGTGACCCCAAACTTTTGAACGGTAGTGTATATATAAGAAATACTTGAATTTCAGTGAATTCTAGCTCTAAATATACTCCTCCCCCCTTAACCCCGCCCCCCATCTCCCGAATTCGGAGGTCTCAAGGTTGGCAAGTATGGTTGCATGAACTCGGTGAGGAAAATCGAGTAATTTGCTGGACGTATAAAAGAGAAACTACAAAAAAAGTATAGATTCCACCATGTTAGTATCGATCCCATACCAATACCCACCTTGGTATCGATGGTATCGATACTATATATACAGTATTTAGATCAATACAACCACACCTTTAGATTAAAATTTTTTCTTTCACATGAGATTTTGGGCTTGGAGGACTTGTCTGGCTCAGTGGTGGGACAGGATTGTCGTGTGGTATGTGGTGTGTTGATATTATCGCACCACACCACACACATAAAGATTACAACTTCGTAATGCCTGATTTTCGTCTTTATCTATGTGGTGTGCAACAGACCAAAATCTCTAACGGTTTTAGAAAATCATTCAAGTGCACCAGCCTTCAGATTAGGGGAGTCAAACTCGTTTCCACAATTATGGTTAGCCTCAGAGGGCCGCTTGTAACATTGAGTAATATCTGAATATAAATGTATCCGCATTTGCCTCATAAAAGTTACAAAAAGTTAAAAGTACCAATGATTGTCACACACACACACGAGGTGTGGCGAAATTATTCTCTGCATTTGACCCATCACCTTTGATCACACCCTGGGAGGTGAGGGGAGCAGTGAGCAGCAGCGGTGGCCGCACCTGGGAATCATTTCTGGTGATTCAACCCCCAATTCCAACATTTGATGCTGAGTGCCAAGCAGGGAGGTAATGGGTCCCATTTTTCTCTAACCACAAGGCCACTGGTAATATTACACAATTATTTACGCATTTGATTAATATAATTTTTTACCGATTCTCTACTATTGTCATTTATACAGCGAACAATTGGATGGATGACTTGCTTTGAAATCACAAGTCAAGCGGATATTGTAGGTATTTATTTTTCTTTTGACAAAATTTTTTTTGTAATGTATGATAATTGTTGCATTATTAGATACTATTAAAGTTTTAAAAGATAGACAATTGCATGCAGTACATGTATTTATTTCGGTCATCACAGAAAAAAACAAATACATTCAGTAAGAAAAGATAAAAGTACTTTATTTACCAAATATTTCCAGGCTTTCGGGGGATATAAAATAACGTGGCCCTTAAGCCTTGAGTTTGACACCTGTGCTTTAGATGCAGGTTAAAATCAAATAGCAGGTGTGTAATAAATATGATACTTATAGTAAAAATACTTTTTAGGACGCAACAAAAGATAATAATGGCACAGTCAACTTAATGGCAAAGGCTACTTCCCGGTTAAGGCAACACACCGGAGCCTATACACCAGTGTTTTTCAACCTTTTTTGAGCCAAGGGACATTTTTTGCGTTGAAAAAATCCGGAGGCACACCACCAGCAGAAATCATTAAAAAACGAAACTCAGTTGACAATAAAAAGTCGTTGTCGCAATTGTTGGATATGACTTTAAACCATAACCAAGCATGCATCACTATAGCTCTTGTCTCAAAGTAGGTGTACTGTCACGACCTGTCACATCACACCCCGACTTATTTGGAGTTTTCTGCTGTTTTCCTCTGTGTAGTGTTTTAGTTCTAGTCTTGTGCTCCTATTTTGGTGGCTTTTTCTCTTTTTTTGGTATTTTCCTGTAGCAGTTTCATGTCTTCCTTTGAGCGATATTTCCCACATCTACTTTGTTTTAGCAATCAAGACTATTTCAGTTGTTTTTATCCTTCTTCGTGGGGACATTGTTGATTTTCATGTCATGTTCGGATGTACGTTATGGACGCCGTCTTTGCTCCACAGTAAGTCTTTGCTGTCGTCCAGCATTCTGTTTTTGTTTACTTTGTAGCCAGTTCAGTTTTAGTTTCGTTCTGCATAGCCTTCCCTAAGCTTCAATTGTAGATTAACTACGATCAAAGTATTGGACAGGACGTCGAAATGTGTAATAAAGTTGTACTTTATATAAAAAAAAAATGGCATACAAAACGATCCTTATATCTTGTTATCTGTCATTCATTCATCACCCGTAGGCTCGTAATCCTCATTCTCCACAACCACAATGCACCTGCTCCCGGTCTTTCTAACATCCGGTTTGCCCCAATCCATTGTGGAACATGCAGTCTTTTAGTTAACCCTTTGTTAGGCTATTGAGTAGAAACAACTCAATTCAGTGTCAGTGTTTCTCAAATAATCAATATCAAATACATGTACAATTCAATCAATTCCCTTTTAACTCTTTTTAGCTGTAAATATTAATATATCAATTTATCAGCAATTAAATCAAACATGCAAATTATGAATGATCATCACACATGAACTATATAACCCATAAGTTACAACATCAATGCCTTTTCTTAGGGGCACTCACCTTTTGTTTCTTTTTTGTTTAAGCATTAGACACCTTTTTACCTGCACTCTGCCTCCCGCTGTTTCCGACATCTACAAAACAATTAGCTACCGGCTGCCACCTACTGATATGGAAGAGTATTACACGGTTACTCTGCCAAGCTCGAGACAGCACCGACACTCAACAACAACACATCTTTTGCAGACTATAATTACTGGTTTACAAAAAATATTTTTAACCCAAATAGGTGAAATTAGATCATCTCCCACGGCACACTAGACCGTATCTCACGGCACACTAGTGTGCCGCGGCACAGTGGTTGAAAAACACTGCTATACGCGACTGCTTTCTAACATCTTGGAATTGCAATTGAAAGCGAAGTCTACTATATAATACTTGCAAATGACACTCAGAAGTCTAGTCTACTATATAATACTTGCAAATAACACTCAGAAGTCTAGTCTACTATATAATACTTGCAAATGACACTCAGAAGTCTAGTCTATTATATAATATTTGCAAATGACACTCAGAAGTCTAGTCTACTATATAATACTTGCAAATGACACTGAGAAGTCTAGTCTACTATATAATACTTGCAAATGACACTCAGATGTCTAGTCTACTATATAATACTTGCAAATGACACTCAGAAGTCTAGTCTACTATATAATACTTGCAAATGACACTGAGAAGTCTAGTCTAATATATAATACTTGCAAATGACACTCAGAAGTCTAGTCTACTATATAATACTTGCAAATGACACTCAGAAGTCTAGTCTACTATACAATACTTGCAAATGACACTCAGAAGTCTAGTCTACTATATAATACTTGCAAATGACACTCAGAAGTCTAGTCTACTATATAATACTTGCAAATGACACTCAGAAGTCTAATACTTGCAAATAACACTGAGAAGTCTAGTCTACTATATAATACTTGCAAATGACACTGAGAAGTCTAGTCTAATATATAATACTTGCAAATGACACTCAGAAGTCTAGTCTACTATATAATACTTGCAAATGACACTCAGAAGTCTAGTCTACTAGATAATACTTGCAAATGACACTCAGAAGTCTAGTCTACTATATAATACTTGCAAATGACACTCAGAAGTCTAGTCTACTATATAATACTTGCAAATGATACTCAGAAGTCTAGTCTACTATATAATACTTGCAAATGACACTCAGAAGTGTAAGAAAGCAGGATAACTGGACAGCACAGTTATAAGCTGGGTGTTAAATATTAAACCTAACAAAATACTTTATTATTAAACATGTATTAACATAGGAAAGCTCACAAAGTACTGGTACCAAAGGGAGGGTATAATACATACCAAATTAGTTAGCAATGGTATCGCGGCCGATTTTATTAAAACAATGGACATAAAAGGAAAGCAAAAGATGCTAATGAGATCGTAACGGGTGCAACGTCTACTCATGTTGTGTCCGTGACGTCATAAACAAAACCATAGAGGTGCCACAGCAGGTCCAAGTACTGAAACAATCATTGAGATGTAACCTTCGAGATGCTAAAACATTTGAGTGCCTGGCTGAGCTCTGCAGCCTGGACTCTGGATGCTATCCTGGGCACATTCCTGAGCGGAGCATTCTCACTTATATTAGTCGTGCTCAGACTTGGCCCCCACTGCGCACCTGTCACTGATATTGATGCAAAATAATCACCGGTCCACTATCTCTGGCACCAGACTCTACTATTAATACCACAATGGTGCCAATGTCACCGCAGCTCTGTAATGATACTATTTGTCACCTGAGCACCTTGTGGGGCTTTTTTCACATGTTTGTTCTTTCTCTATTGTAATAGACACGTCCTACTGCCTACTATTTTTTTTTTTTTTTTTCAGCCTTGCTTTGAGTATGTTTTTTACATCAATCATTCGGACAGTAGTAAGCTTGCGATAATTGCTCTAGTTGCCTGCTAACTATTAACAGTAATATATTGTTTTACCTGAACATCTTAGTATTGCACAAGGTACACTATATTGACAAAAGTATTTGGTCACCTGCCTTGACTCACATATGAACTTCAAATGCCATCCCATTCCTAACCCATAGGGTTCAATATGATGTCGGTCCACCTTTTGCAGCTATTACAGCTTCAACTCTTCTGGGAAGGCTGTCCACAACGTTGCGGAGTGGGTTTATAGGAATTTCCCACTATTCTTCCAAAAGGTGAGGTCACCGAGAAGGCCTGGCTCTCAGTCTCCGTTCTAATTCATCCCAAAGGTGTTCTATCGGGTTCAGGTCAGGACTCTGTGCAGGCCAGTCAAGTTAATCCACACCAGACTGTGTCATCCATGTCTTTATGGACCTTGCTTTTGTCATGTTGGAAGAGGAAGGGGCCCACTCCAAAGGGTTCCTAAAATGTTTTGGTAATAATAATAATAATAATAGATTTTATTTGTAAAAAGCACTTCACATTGAGCAAACAACCTCAAAGTGCTACAGTGTATTAAAACAAATAAAACGATAATAAATAAATAAAAATAAAAACTAGAACAGCCTAATAGCCAGAACTAGCACATATAAATCTAAAAAAAGACTTTTTTTAAAAAAAAGAAGGGTTTTTAAGCCTTTTTTAAAAGCATCCACAGTCTGTGGTGCCCTCAGGTGGTCAGGGAGAGCGTTCCACAGACTGGGAGCGGCGGAGCCGAAAGCCCGGTCTCCCATTGTTCGTAGCTTTGTCCTCGGATGTTAGCCTGTCCTGGAGCATTCAAAGTTCCTTTCACTAGAATTAAGGGGCCAAGCCCAACTCCTGGAAAAACAACCCCACACCATAATTCCTCAGTTTAAGTGGCCTACCGCTTCATGCCTAAGTGCTTGATTTTATACACCTGTGGCCGGGCCAAGTGATTAGGACACCTGATTCTGATCATTTGGATGGGTGGCCAAATACTTTTGGCAATATAGTGCACCTTTGGGACCACGTTTAAAATAAAAACAAATAAACATTTATATAATTACAATAATGGATAAGCGGCGGAAATTGGATGATGAATGTTAGTATTTAAGATAGCTAGCGATTAGCGCACTAGTTGCCAGCCAGCCCTATATTGTATTAATAGTATTGCACAATAACAAGGCACCTTTCGGACCAGGTTTAAAATAAAAACATGAGTTAATCATTATATTATGTTCATGTTAGTATTTAAGAGAATTAGGGATTAAAGCTTTAGTTCCCAGCTAGCAATAAACATGCTGATTGCCAACTATTAGCAGCGATATATTAGTATTGCACAATAAGGCACCTTTAAAAAAAAAACAAACGTGAGTATATTAAAGATTAATATTATAGTTATATTACATTCATGTTAGCATTTAAAGGAGCTGTTTGCAACATTTACACCGATGCCAAGAGCATACTTGTTTAATGATAACTTTAATTTCAAACAAACACAAGTGAATGCAATGCATACTTGGTCAACAGCCATACAGGTCACACTGAGGGTGGCCGTATAAACAACTTTAACACTGTTACAAATATGCGCCACACTGTGAACCCACACCAAACAAGAATGACAAACACATTTCGGGAGAACATCCGCACCGTAACACAACAGAACAAATACCCAGAACCCCTTGCAGCACTAACTCTTCCGGGACGCTACAATAACATCTACGGCTTTTGGAGCTCAGTGCACAACTGCACACACACACACAACAAGAAGGAGACGAAGCAGAAGAACGAAGAAGAGACATGGCGACGACGAGTAAGAAGAAGAAGTACGCTTGCAAATTCCAAAATGATTGGAAAAAAGAATTTCATTTCATCCAGGACTTCTCGAAGGGGAAGGGGTATATGCTGCCTGCACCTCAACCCCGCCCCCAACACCCCCCCGGCCCATCTCCCGAATTCGGAAGTCTCAAGGTTGGCAAGTATGGCCAAGAGGGTTCAGTTCAACACTCTGTGCAGGCCAGTCACTGCCAACATTCCAATGTATTTTACAGTCTATCCCGCCCTCTTACGGCTTCTCGTATGTAATTAGGTATATACGCAACACCTGCACACGCATTAGCTTTAGGTTTTGTTAGCTAATAATAGCTATTTGGATAGCTAGCATTAGCGGTCATTGAATGTATGTTCTATCGTAACCACAACATGACTGCAAATTGTTCGTTGCTTCTCTAGGACTGCCGCCGTAAACACCAATCATTTAAAATCCGTCCGATAATTTATTTAAATGACAAAATAATATAGTGAATTGTCAAACAAATGTGTTCTGTTAAACCACTAACGGTAACATGAGATAGCCAGAGGTGTTCTTGTTCTATTTTTTGCTTTGAAAAATGTTACTGTGAGGGAAGTAACATGAAGGTGTTCTGTTCCTTTGATGTATTGTAATCCACAGAAAAGATTTTGTCTTGACCCGAGAGCTACAAAGCGGAGAGGAAGCAGGACCTGACTCCCCTCCAGGGGACCTTTTCTTTGAACTGTTTGTAATCAAAGGCGATGGCTGTTTACGACCCCCCTCCCTTAGAAACAGCTGTTGCCATGTAATCAGGGAAAAGTCCAAATAAAAGAGGAGGCGTACAATCTTTCGTCAGAGAGTAGTGACACTGTACAAGGGTACAGATGTACGCGTTTCTTATTCTGTCTCTGTTTCCTTGCTTCTTGTCTTGTTTAATAGATGTCGTCAGTGTTTGAACCTGACAGGGACACAACGCGCAATTGTCGGTGGTCAAATTGCTAAACTGCCTAGCGACTAATTTTCATTCACCTGAAGTTCTAATGTTGACTAAAGGAGTCGGCTGCAGCCCTTTATGAGTGTCAGCGCTGCAAAAACAAAGAATGCGCACCTGAGTGAGAAATTTAGTGGAGATGCTGAAAAAATCAGGTGTTCCGAAGCAGAAATCTGCAAGAAAAAGCAGTTTCGTAGCCCACAGACTCATGGACGCTAACGTGTTTACTGCTCCAACTAAGATATTTTTTACTCACGTTTGTCTTCTGCTGTAAAGCTTCTGCAAAAAGTATGAATAAATGTTTGTCTATTCATCCTTTAGATGAAGAAATACAAATTAAAGAGTCCAATCTGGTTATTACATGATCGATGTCAAGACTAGAAGCTTTTTTCTCAGTCACTCATTGGTATGCAGAGCAAGCGTCACTCTGCTGCAGTTGATGTCAAGTCGCATGCAAAATGTGCTGAATAGTGTGTGGAGATTAAAAGTGGGTCGCATTAAAATGAAAATTGAAAGCTCATTTTTGAAGCATCTGGATAAGGCGGCGCGGCGGTAAACCCTGCGAGTGTGTGAGCGAGAGCAGAGGAACCTCGGAGAGGAGGCGACGAGGTAATTAGCTGCCAGATTTGGATGGCCTTGGTTGGAACTCCAATGCAGTTCACCATGTTAACACCTTTTTTTTTTTTTTTTAACTTGAGCATTACTTTGTAGTATCACCTGATTGTGACTTTTTGTATTATTTGGGAGTGAAACATTTGAAGAGATATTCATAGCGGGTACTAAAACTGAACTGAATAGAGATGAAGAACAAAGCAGAAGTAAAACCTTGACACTATTTGTTAACACCAACAATGAGAAGAGTTGCTAGGCCAGGGGTCCTCAACCTTTTTGACTCAGACGCCACACTGGGTTAAAATAATTCGGCGGGGGCCGGCTATCTGTATGTATGTGTGTGTATATATATATATACACACAAATAAAAATTTTGCATACATACACTATACTGCCACCTGCCTTGACTCACATATAAACTTGAAGTGCCATCCCAAATCCTAACCCATAGCCTTCAATATGATGTCTGTCCACCTTTTGCAGCTATTACAGCTTCAACTCTTCTGGGAAGGCTGTCCACAAGGTAGCGGAGTGTGTTTATAGGAATTTTCGACCATTCTTCCAAAAGCGCATTGGTGAGGTCACACACTGATGTTGGTCGAGAAGGCCTGGCTCTCAGTCTCTGTTCTAATTCATCCCAAAGGTGTTCTATCTGGTTAAGGTCAGGACTCCGTGCAGGCCAGTCAAGTTCATCCACACCAGACTCTGTCATCCATGTCTTTATGGACCTTGCTTTGTGCACTGGTGCACAGTCATATTGGAAGAGGAAGGGGCCCACTCCAAACTGTTCCCACGAGGTTGGGAGCATGGAATTGTCCAAAATGTTTTGGGACGTTCCTTCCACTGGAACTAAGGGGCCAAGCCCAACTCCTGGAAAAACAACCCCACACCATAATTCCTCCTCCACCAAATTTCACACTTTGCCAAATGCAGCCCGAAATGCACCGTTCTCCTGGCAACCTTCAAACCCAGACTCGTCCATCAGATTGCCAGATGGAAAAGCGTGATTCATCACTCCAGAGAAGGCGTCTCCACTGCTCTAGAGTCCAGTGGCGACGTGCTTTACACCACTGCATCCCACGCTTTGCATTGGACTTGGTGATGTATGGCTTAGATGCAGCTGCGCGGCCATGGAAACCCATTCCATGACGCTCTCTGCGTACTGTATGTGGGCTAATTGGAAGGTCACATGAAGTGTGGAGCTCTGTAGCAACTGACTGTGCAGAAAGTCTTTGCACTATGCGCTTCAGCATCCGCTGACCCCTCTCTTGTCAGTTTACGTGGCCTACCACTTGGTGGCTGAGTTGCTGTTGTTCCTAAACTCTTCCATTTTTTTTTATAATAATGCCTACAGTTGACTTTGGAATATTTAGGGGAGAGGAAATTTCACGACTGGATTTGTTGCACAGGTGGCATCCTATGACAGTTCCACGCTGGAAATCACTGAGCTCTTGAGAGCGGCCCAGTCTTTCACAAATGTTTGTAGAAACAGTCTCCATGACTAAGTGCTTGATTTTATACACCTGTGGCCGGGCCAAGTGATTAGGACACCTGATTCTGATCATTTGGATGGGTGGCCAAATACTTTTGGCAATATAGTGTATATTATATGTCAATATATATATATTTGTTTATGTTTATCTTTGTAAAACTTTTGATGTGTAAGATTACTTTTAGAATTTTTTTTTGGTTTGCTGTATTTCTGTTGGTTTGAATTTAGGGATTACATTTCGATTGTTAACGACTCGCTCTGTAAAAGGCACTATACACAAAGTTGTTTTGTTAAGAATCTTTTAATGTTCTTACAACTTGACCAACAGGTACTAGTAAAGTAAACCGAAATGAAACTAATTTGCAAAGATCTGTTTAAAGTTGAATATATTTGTTTGTATTTTGTTATTAAGGGACAGTAGGATTTGGCACATTGGCTAAAATCGATGAAGCTAGTGACATTGAACAAATGGTAATGTTTATGTCATGACCAACTTTGGCGTGGAAGTGTTTATCCCATGATTTGGGAGCACGCAAAGAAAGAATGAAGAGGCGCTAATCGTCGCTCGCCGGCAGAACTGGTGTGGGCTATGAGGAGAGTAATGGGGGTGTTTTTGGCTGGTGTGGACAGACCTATTTTTATCTGGAGTCATTATTATGACAGCTGTCATCCTCACAAGTGTCTGTGAGACTTTCCTGCATTTTCCATCACGACAAAGTTGCGGATTAAGGCGGAGATTACTTTGCTTTCGTTTGAGGCATTATGCAAATAGAATTTGTCATACATGCAAAGTGGGTGCAGAAAATCTCCTAAACTCATCCACTTTACAGACTGCAGTGCAAGCACTGTACAAGAGACAAAACGTGTCCGATGTTAATGATGGACACTCCATTATAAACTGATTTATGGTTATTCATTTCACTGTATGCTTGGTTGGCTCCAGTCTATTTGTGTCAGGTTTTGAAGTGTCGGAGAATTTAAACTTTTTGGGCAGGTGGCAAATTCCGGTCACATAATAACCCCGATGACATTCCCGAGTCAAGACCTCGGCTATGCATTTTGATGGGATGGTGGAGGTGGGTGTGGATGCAAGACGTCCCAGACGGAGTGACAGTGACAGACAAAAGTAGCACAACTAATTTTGTAAAACGAAGAAGAAAAAGTGTGGGGGGAAAAATTATCATTGTCAGACAAAAGTAGCACAACTAATTTTGTAAAACGAAGAGAAAGTGTGGGGAAAAAAAATATCAGGACTCTCAGACTCCCAATTAAAGCTCAGCAAGCAAGTAGTATAATAAAGGATAACATTAAATTACTATCAAAGCACTAATGAATAACTATTAACCCTCTGTGGACGTTTGATTTGAATTATCCTCAAAGCCAAAAAGGCTTATGTTTTTGTAGGGCGTAGTCATTTTGGAATTTTTTTTAATAAATCAAGATTTCTCAAATAACTTTCGTTTTAAACAAAAATATCAAACGTATAAAAAAGAAATGTTTGAAACTATTTGATTAGATAATGTCACAGGTTTGAATTAGTAAAATTACTCGTTATGAAACGTTAACTTAAATGTATTGAAAATTGTGACAATTTAATCAAAAGGCCTTCAAATGGTTAAAAAGTATGGTGTTTTTGTTTATGGCTGAAATTCTGAGAAATTTGAGCAGCAAAGTAAAAAATTTTTTTTTAAAAAAGACCCCAAAAGGGTTTTTTCCCTTTGAAAAATTAAGGATGCGTATGTCCTGTTTGGCTTTGGGGTATTATGGAATAATTGCCAATGTATTGTATACACCTGTGGAAGAATTGGTCATCAAAAAACTCCACAAAAGACATAAAACAAAAATATAGACTTCATTAAATGGATTATATTAAAATGTATTGGATAGTTTGAACACATTTATTTCCATGTAAAAATATACAGTATAACAAAGTCATTTTTACAGGAAAATTGAAATATATTTGTTTTTTTTTTTTAATCCAAAATCTTCCGAACCAATCCTCAAAGACACGTTTGACAGCTTTAATTCCAAAAGTTTATGCCTAAACTTTGCCAATATTCTTATTTGCGTTCCTAACATGTTTTTATTCTGATAACTAAAATGAAAAATGCCATCAAAATTTGTTTGTCATCTATTAGGCATAGTATTTGGACTATACGTAAGTGGATGGTGCTTGCCCTAAATTAATGGCAACAATGTCGAAAATATTTAAATGTGCAAACAGAGGTAAAAATACATAAAAAATAAATGAAAACATGTTTTCTGCACATTACTTTTTTTGGCTCGTTTGAAAGTATTGCCTTGATCAATGAACAATACATATAAAACTTGTTTTGGATGTCCCTTTTGTCTCCATTATTTATTCTACCCTCTATTCCAAGCATTAAAAAAAAAAGCTTGAGATCAGAAAGTCAAGCAGCATGTTGCTTGAGATGCGTCAGTAAAATTAGCTTCTCCAACTGGCAAATGTTTGGGAACTTGATCTGAAAGAAATGAAACAGCAGACAAAGGTTTTGTCAAATCAAGATGTCAAACAGGAGTATTATGTCAAATAGGTGTAATGTCATGTTTTGTCTCCATATTATTGATGTATGTAGACTAACCCCAAGTTAAATGTATTTTCTTGTCATTTTAACAAATAAGTAGTTCAACATGCACAAAAGCCTACCGTATTTTTCGGACTATAAGTCACAGTTTTTTTCATAGTTTGGCCGGGGGTGCAACTTATACTCAGGAGCGACTTGTGTGTGAAATTATTAACACATTACCGTAAAATATCAAATAATATTATTTAGCTAATTCACGTAAGAGACTAGACGTATAAGATTTCATGGGATTTAGCGATTAGGAGTAACAGATTGTTTGGTAAACGTATAGCATGTTCTATATGTTATAGTTATTTGAATGACTCTTACCATAATATGTTACGTTAACATACCAGGCACGTTCTCAGTTGGTTATTTATGCGTCATATAACATACACTTAGTCAGCCTGTTGTTCACTATTCTTTATTTTAAATTGCCTTTCAAATGTCTATTCTTGGTGTTGGGTTTTATCAAATAAATTTCCCCCAAAACTGCGACTTATACCCTAGTGCGACTTATGTTTTTTTCCCTTCTTTATTGTGCATTTTTGGCCGGTGCGACTTATACTCCGGAGCGACTTATACTCCGAAAAATACGGTAATTGGGATGTAGTTATGTGTAACTGTGATAAAAACAAGTTCTATCAAGAGAAATGTTCCCAGTTTTCTGGAAAAATAAGCAGAATTGTCTTACAGCACATTACATCTTGCATGTATTGTATGGTTTATGAAAGGGCAATAATGACGCTTAATTTGCGGAATCACTTCATTCGTAACTGGTACAAGCCTAAATGTTCTTTTTGTATTGTTTTGTTTTACATTGAGGTGATGGTGGCCTGCAAATGAGCACAAAACTAAAAATAGCTGTAGGGAGGGCGAGAATTATTATTATTTGTGTCAGTTGTGCACACTTCAGAGTGCATTCCAGCAGAACACACCCCGGGGATCATGGCGACCATGTGACAGCAAACATAAGAGGCAGACCAGATAAAGCAAAATCTTGTGTATGATAAGGTTTTTAAAAAATAATTAATAATACAGTAATCCCTCGTTTATCGTTCCGGACATGACCGCAATAAATTAATTTCCACGTAGTAGGAATCATTACTTAAAAACCTAATATTTACAAAATAAAAACAAATGGTTTGCTACATGTTTTAATGTTATGAGAGACTTCTGGACGTTTAGTCAACTTTCCAATCTTTTCATCCAAAATAATTATACTGCCTGAGGCAGAGCCAATCAGTGGTCACAATACTAAACAGCGTGATCTGATTGGCTTGTTACCATTTAGTGGCCAATACTACCATAGAATTGATATTCATAGTTCATTAAGCCATGTTTATGCTTGACAATGCTTAATTTAAGGCAAAATTGTTGTAGAATATCTTCCAAAAATACAACCCCTAGCAAAATTATGGAATCCCCAGACCTGAAGGATGTTCAGTGAGTTGTTAAATTTTTGAAGAAAAAGGCAGGTAACAGACATGACACAAAAGTACAGCCATTTCAAATGGCAACTTTCTGGCTTGAAGAAACACTAAAAGAAATCAAGAATATGAATTGTGGTAGTCAGTAACAACATGGGAAGTTTGTAAAAGGTAAGCATACTGGTAGGCCTGGGAAAACATCAAAGTGTCAAGAAGAAAAACCTAAAGCAGTTTGTCTTGAAAACAAAAAATGCCCAGCAAAACAAATGAAGAACACATGGGCGGAAATTGGTGTCGTCTGTGACTAAACTTTTAAGGAGAAGGGATTTAAATACAGTAAAGCTAAACGAAAACAGTCATTAACACTTAGACATAAAAAACAAGGTTCCAATGGACCAAAGAAAAGCAATCATGGTCTACAGATGGCTGGATGAAAGTCATATTCAGTGATGAATCGCAAGTCTGCATTGGGCAAGGTGATGCTGGAATTTTTGTTTGGTGCCGTTCCAGTGAAATTTATGAAGACGACTGCCTGAAGAAAACATGCACATTTTCACCGTCATTGATTATATGGGGCTGCATGTCAGGTAATGGCATTGGAAAGATGGACGTCATTACATCTTTAATAAATGCACAAGTTTACAGAAACATTTTGGACACTTCTTATTCCATCAATCGAAAGGGTGAGGATGATGACGTAATTTTTCAAGATGATGCATCTTGCAAAAGAGCAAAAAAAACTTTCCTTGAAGAAAGACACAAAGTCAATGCCATAACCTGTAAATAGTCCGAATCTCAATTCAATTGAAAATCCGTGGTGGAAACTATAGAAAATGGTCCATGGCAAGACTCAAAGCTGATCTGACAACAGCAATCAGAGAAACTTGGAGCAAGATTGATGAAGAGTACTGTTTGTGTCAATCGTCAATGCCTCAGAGACTGCAAGCTGTTATAAAAAACAGAGGTGGTGCAACAATGTACTAGTAGTGTGTTGCAGTATTTGTTGTCAGTTTTTTCATGATTCCAATATTTCTTTTGTAAGAGTCGAGTGATTTCATAATTTTTTACTCTGCTCGATCTAGAAATGAAATGGTTACTTACTACAACCATTTAAATTCTTGATTTCTTTTAGTGTTTCTTAAAGCTAGACCGTTGCTATTTGAAAGAACTACAGTTTTGTGTATTTTTTTGGTCTTTTTAATACAAAATTAAACATCTGAATGAACATCATCCAAGACGGCTGATTCCATAATTTCCAGGGTTTATACATTAAAAAAATGCGACATGGCTAAGCCGCAATATTTGAAGTAAGATGTGGCAAAGGGACGACTGTAATTTCATTACAATTCCCATATTATAATATTTTAGCAATTTTAAATAAGTCAGAGAGATCCCAAAATACTGTATTAGAAGTATGTTATGCTGGAATTTAGGGAGCTTAAAAGTGCTGTACACAAAAGGACAACACGCTGTTTTGTGTGTCTGTAGCTTTAATGCTAATGAGCTATTTTTGTCCACGCATGTCTCCAACAGAATATGTAGCTCCAAGAAGCACTATTGTGCACCTCATCCAGTTTTTACAGAAATACTGTAACAACGTTGTCCAATATAATAGATGCCATATAGGGCATAAGGAGTGGGACAGGAGGACACAAATGCTAGCAACACTAGCATAGGTACAGGTATGTGAGCTACAATGCAAACATTAAACACCCATTTTAACAGCAACATCGTGCTACATTAGCCTGTTTTCTGAATAAATCCAAATGTTTAAAGCTTTACTTTGAGTCAAAGATTTATTTTGAGATGTGTGGTGAAGCCTGTTATTTATTCATTTATTTTTATCAAGCTGTACTCCAGATGGTGGTGGGCATACACACTGGGTGGGCTCATCTAGTTAGGGAGGCGGTATCATGTGCATGATGATAGATTTTCTTACGTCTGGTATTCATAAAAAGACTCCACAGACACATATTACGGTTTCAAAATCCTTAAAAATTAAATTTTGCATAATAGGGAGACTTTAAAGGCAAGGATTTTAGAACACAATAGAACTTACTGGTTTGTGGAGCCAAAGGTGTTTCCTGAAAACCCTAGAAACACAAAGACAGTGTTATATGATGGTGGCAATGAGTAGGGAAAACAATGGGAAGATGATGCAAAGAGTATCTGAAGTACCTCCAGTTTGAGGCTGCTGTCCAAAGCCAGAGAAGCTGCTGGGCTGACCTCCAAAACCAGGGCCCTGCTGAGTCAGGCTCCCAAATGATGGCGTGCTCTGGTTCGCTAGAGCTCCAAATGATGGTCCTGAAGGTGGCGAGGCGAAACTAAGGCATTTAAGACAGAAGAGAAAAAGGTAAAACAGTGATTCTGAATACAGAAAATGTTGTAATCCCCGATTAAAAGTTTTTACCCTTTTGCTACCACTGCTACAGTACTGTTCTCAATACAAAAAGTGCCAAAAACACAAGTTATTTTTATACAATTTCAATAATCAAAAACTGCTTGGTGAAAAGGGGGCTTTAAAGAAAAGGGGCTAACATAGTAAATCTTCCAAACCTGGATTAAAGCCACCATTTACTCGAGATAATGATTCAACATATATTTAGCTCCTTTTCAAAAACAATACTTGCGCAGCAGAAGGTGTCAGATGGTGCAAGAGAGTAGCATGGCGGAGGGATTTGGGGAAATGAGGGTTTAAAAAGGTAATCCCTTCCGTAGGATCCGTGCCTGACAACTCATCAGCCGACGCATCCGCCTATATGCAAAACCCAGGGAGTGGGAACGGAAGTGAGACGATTTAATCTGCACCGAGCTTGATCCTGCAGTGAGATTATCAGAGGGGAATAATCTAGACCAGCACAAATTGGGCTGCTGGGATGTCATTGCATGCCAATGTTGCATTGGACCATTCTTGTGAAAAAACAGGCGAGGAAAACTCGAAATGCATGGATGTTGACAACCACACTATCCCACTGGACATTTTTGTGGATTGTTGTATGTGTTCCGAACTAGTGGCCAGGAGTGTTTTATTTGCTAAACTACAGACAATACCAAGTGTTTTATCGAAGACATTTTTCATATTATTTCGCAATAATTCTTTCATACGAGACAATATCTTACTTGATTGGCACAAAAGGTATTTTTATAATAATGAATCAAGTGTAGTATATTCATAATATTATATTTGTCTCCCAAATAAATCATGATAAATAATTCAAATAAAATGTATTAAAATGTTTTCAATATCATTATGTTCAAATTGTATGTGTAAAAATGTGTCTGAATAAATCAAAATTATATATTATGGATAAGGCTTTTATTGGCACAAAAACACATGTTTATAATAATTAAATAACTGTCTACATTATTATATTTTTCCCACAAAACTGATAATACATTTAAATAAAATGTATTTCAATCAATTTATGCATCATAATGTAGAATTAATTGTATTTGTACAGTATGGGTCTAAAAGAAAAATTACAAACAAAGCCTTCATACATTTATTATTTAAAATAAACTAATGTACATACTATTTGCACCTAATGTATTTAAAATATATTTTTCCCCACAACTAAAAACGGGTACCGTAGTTAGTTAAAATATGTTTGAATTAGGGTTGTCAAAAATAACAAGTTAACTCATGTGATTAATCACAAAAAAATGTATCATGTTTATACATAGAATAATCACGCAATTTATTTAGACCGTACATGGTCCTTTACCTTAAACGCGGATGGTTACCTGAAAGGTGGGATGGGTTGCTCTGTGGTCAGTGATCAGGTCAATGCATAAGTCAGTGAAAAGATTGGTCTGTTTGCCGGACTTAAGATAAAACTGTTACCAACTTTTTAGTAAATAAATGGGGTTGGTATGAATGCAAGTAAAACATTGAAAACATTTTCTTTGATGACACGCTGACAATAAAATTGCCCTTGTGTCAGAATATTGAAATCTTTATTATTTTTAAATTTTGCAAGTGAGTCAGTGATTAATACAAATTCAAATGTGTCATTAAAATCTGAGTTAAAAAAATATTTCACAGCACTAATTTGATTAATTAGTTCTAAATTTTATTACAAAATTAATGAAACACATGTAATCTAATGACACACAGTGATTTTTTACCCCTAAATGGAAAATAAAGTTTATTTGAGGTCAGGAATTATCATTGAGGCATGTAGCCTTTTAGAGCACAGGGCACTGTTTGATTAAATATGTTATTCCTATAAGCAGGAGCATGAATGTACAATTTAAGTGTTGTTGTTGTGTCAATTTATTCTTAGTTCCCCTTACCCAAATCCACCCATGTTGGAAGCCGCTGTTCCCTCTCCAAACACTTTCCCGGCTGAGGAGCCCATGGCGTTGCTATAGGAGGGAGGGGCGCCAAATGGCGTGGCGGCACCAAATGGGGATGCACCAAAAGCAGGTTGGCTCCCAAACACTGGTGAACTGCCAAAACCACCTAAATTAGGAGGCAGATAGAGGACAATGTTGGTTATATGATACAGACCACAAAAGAGACTGGGATGGACTTAAAAGACAGTGGATGTTCATATTGGAATTACACACTACATTACAGCTTTCAGCCTGTGTTTAATATGGTAACAACAAACTGTGGCAGCCTCATGCCAGGATGTGAACGGCATAAAGAGACTCGCGGCGTGAAATGTGGGAGTCATGGGAGCTGACGGGGTGTGCTGAAATTACAGCGCGCCTACCAGCATGCCCCAGTAAATAATTGATTGCTCTAATGTAACAAGATTACATTGCCTGCGTGTAGGAGAGCGATAGGACGTTAGTGTGCGGGGGTTACGATCTAATATCCCGCTGAAAATGAGGGAGAGACTTGGAGGGCTGTTACTGACAATGCTGCTTGAGAGATAAAAACATTGAAAGATAGAAGCCCATATTAAATGATGATATTAGTGTCCTTAAAAAAGGCTACACAAGCGAGCATATATGCTTGAAACTAAAAAAGTGTACATTCAAGAAAACTGCTGAAGTGGAAGCATGCATTCAACGAAAAAAGTAAATGTTAATGTCCGTCAAAATTGCACAAATGCAGAAATATAGCAATTAATTTTATGGCTACTTAGCATAAACAAATATTTTGTTATTTTCCATATTTGACTGTATGTTCAATTGAATCAAACAAAAAAAAGCCATTATGGTGATTACTAGAGGTGGGAATCTTTCAGTACCTCACGATTTGATAACAACTCAGTGGCTACGATTTGATTATCAATAGACTATTTCTACATTTAAAATATTATATTGTTAATATATGCTATGTTAATATTATATGTTTTAAATGTATTACATTCGATTCCTACTTTGGCTACCGACGTATGCTGTATTGCATCATTTCCGATTTTTGGATGCTAGTGCGCACAGCACAGCACATATACGTACATAAATATATGTATACATATTTACTGTATATACACATACATATATGTACATTCATACAATATACACATACATACATATACAGTACAAGCCAAAAGTTTGGACACAAATCCTCATTCAATGCGTTTTCTTTATTTTCATGACTATTTACATTGTATATTGTCACTGAAGGCATCAAAACTATGAATGAACACATGTTGAGTTATGTACTTAACAAAAAAAGGTGAAATAACTGAAAACATGTTTTATAAGGCTGCAGCTAACGATTATTTTTCTATCGATTAATCTATAGATTATTTTTTCGATTAATCGGTTAATCTATAGATTATTTTTTCGATTAATCTATAGATTATTTTTCCTTTTACCGATTATTTTTTTATTCAAAATGAAGATGAAAAAATAAATGTAGGCCCGTTTTTTCAAAAGGCATGGCTTTTATTTACAAAAAAAAAGAAGTATGGCCACCCAGTCAACATTGACAACAACATGACTAAATATTCTGTAACAATGTAAACATTTAAAACTTTTAAAATTTAACAAAATTAAAAGTAGCTTATTTGCTTTTTAATGTGCAAATATAAGAGTCAACATCCAGTGCAAATCTTAATATTCTGCAATAGTATAAGCATTTCAAAAGTAAAAGTATTGCTTATTTTGCTTTAAAATGTGCAAAAATAAAGATAAACATCCAATACAAAAAAGTGCAAAACGAAATATTCTGTAACAACAGTGTAAACATTTCAACAAAAGTGAAAGTATTGCTTATTTGCTAAAATGTGCAAAAATAAAGATAAACATCCAATACAAAAAAGTGCCAATCTAAATATTCTGGAGCACTGTAAACATTAAGTATTGCTTTTAAAATGTGCAAAATAAACATCCAGTCCAACACAGTACACAATAACCAATTCTACTCATTCCAGTGAGTGTCTAACAGTTGTAATGAAGAAAGGTTAGCATGTCTACATGCTTTGGTTCTTTTCTTATTTACAATATTCCCAGCAGCTGAAAATAGGCGCTCAGAAGGGGTCGATGTGGCTGGAACTGAGAGCTAATTAGCCTTCACCTCAAGCCAGGATTGCGAGTGAGCTGAGCTGCAGTTTAAGTTTCTAGAAGGTCAACGGGCTCATAGTGATGTTACTAGTAGTTGACTGGGAGGTGTTTATTATCATTTGGGGAGAGTCCGCTGCCTGATGCTCACCTGCTAAACACCTATCTGCTCCACCCTGAAGCGCTGACTACATGCGCTCTGAATACGCACTGCTGATTGGCTGATAATGCTTCGTGTGTACCAATCAGATGGTTGTGTGGGTGGGACAATGCTGCGTGTGTACCAATCAGATGGTTGTGTGGGTGGGACAATGCTGCGTGCTGAGACAGAGGCAGACGGAGCAAAGCAGCTTGCTAAGACTTTAGCTTAGAAACTCGTTCGGTACACCCCCGTACCGAACCGAAAGCCCCGTACCGAAACGGTTCAATACAAAACACGTACCGTTACACCCCTAGCAGATACAAATGACACATTCATGTTTTTGTGTAATGATGACAACGTATGCTCGCGCGGACGATTGACTAGTTGATGGTTTTCTTTCAAATGTTCGTTCATAGCCGTTGTGCTGCTATGATAGGCCATTTCCGCTCGACACCGTGTGCATACAACAACATTATTAGGCCGTTTATTGAAATACTCCCACACTTTTGACCACTTTTGGCATGCTTTTCCCCCCTCGCTCGCACCGCTCGCATCGTCTTCTTTGATCGTCTGCTTTGCGCTTCGCCATGACGGTAGTGTGACGTCATTATGCGACGCGTCGACGCACAAAAACGGCGTCGACGTATTTACGTAACCGATGACGTCGACTACGTCGACGCGTCGTTTCAGCCTTAATGTTTTATATTCTAGTTTCTTCAAAATAGCCACCCTTTGCTCTGATTACTGTTTTGCACACTCATGGCATTCTCTCGATGAGCTTCAAGCACACCTGTGAAGTGAAAACCATTTCAGGTGACTACCGCTTGCGCTGGCGGAGGGAGCGGGGGGCCTTAAACAATGGCATTGTGTGTGTGTGTGTGTGGACAGGGATAAGGTTAGGTGGGTTACACCCTGTATAACCGGTGTAGTGTAGAGGCAACCTAAGGTGTTAAAAGCAGCTCTGGTGGTGTGGAAAGATCTTAATGGTTTGTTACGTGGAAAGTCACTCCCTGAAATTATTAACGATCGATGTGCACAGATCTCTTTGCCTCACCCTAAAAGCATAATGTGTTGGACAAAAAGTATACTGCATATGCAAAGTGACTGAATAATGTGATACCCAACACCAGCTTGACTAGAGCGTCAGAATCACCCTCTTCATGTTGCGGTGGGGTGAGGAGATAAGAACACTTGCTGATAAAAGGGGAGGAAATGTCAAGAGCTGCTGATTAGTAAGTTGGTAGATGGATGGCTATGCATCTTAAAAACAGTTTACTCACAAAAATGGCACTCGCACTAAACTTTGGGCATTTATGCCACAGAAAAAACTAATGTATGCATTTATTTATTATCTATCAGAAGTAATTGAATTGTAGGCAAAAAAGTATGAACTCTGATCTCTACTTCAATGTCAGGATAAGGTGTAGAAAGGCTGAGTTAAGACACCCTACCTGGTTTTGTTGGAGAGGCGAAAGAGCCAAAGCCCTGCGATGCAACAGTCCCCCCACCTGTGCTGAATGTTGCGCTTGGTTTCTGCTCTCCAAAGGAGGACTGTGCGAATCCAACGGGTTTGGCACCAGTACTACCAAAGAGACTATTGGCACCTGCAGGAAGACAAGTAATTAATTGTACAGTGGAACGCCCCAAAAGTCATACAAAATCAGTTTGAAGACAGATTAACTGTCTTTTTTATTTGGCTTCTAAATACAATTTCAGATGCTGCAGTCTCTTGACAATTTTGCCTACCTGTCTGCGCAGGCTGCCCGAACCCTCCAGGGGACCCACTGGGACCGAATGGATTCTTGTTGGCAGCCTCTTCAGTCGGTTTTCCTCCCAGGCCGCTGAAGAGTCCACTACTGGGTGACGCTGCATTGGTAGAACTTGAACCAAACAGACCTCCGCCTACCGACTGCTGAGGCTAAGAGAGAAGTACTCAACATGCAGCATAGCTCAAAAATTGCTAACCTTTTTGTGTTAACTAAGCAAGGAAAACATTACCCGTCCAAATACGTTGGCGGTACTGGATTGCTGGCCAAATCCAGACGATGGGGAGGATCCAAAGGCTGTAGGACAAAAAATGGGTTTGGAAATTAAGGAATCCTTAAAAGTGAATCAAACTGAGAAAAACACCAACCTGACTGCTGAACAAAGCTGAATCCTGCAGACGAAGATGTGGTGGTGTTGCTCCCAAAAAGCGCCCCTTGTCCAAATCCAGAGCTTTGTCCGAATGCAGAGGTTGTGCTCTGTCCGAACAGCCCTGCACCACTGCCACTGGACGTCTGGGCGTTCGCGTTGAAGGAGAAGGAACTCGCGTTGTTAGCAGTGGATGCCCCGAAAAGACCGCCTCCTGTGGTGGCGCTGCTAGGGCTCGCTCCAAATGCAGAATGTCCAAAGGAGAAGCCGCCGGCTGTTACGGTGCTACTAGCAGGCTGGCCAAAGCCGACTGACTGGCCAAAAACAGATTTCCCAAACCCACTTTCAGCTGATGCACCAAATGCAGACGAGCCGAACCCTGTGGGAGGTTGTGCTGAGGGGGCAGTGGAGGCTGGAGGGGATGTGGCAGGTTGCCCAAACACAGCGCTAGCAGCAGGGGCAGTAGGAGCAGCGGTGGTGGTGACTGTTGAGACGTTCGGAACAGAAAAAGCAGGAGTGGCGGTCACAGGGACAGCCGAAGGGACAGCCGAAGGGACAGCCACGACCGCAGAAGAGCTGCTTTCTGTCGTTGCAGGCTTAGAGAAGATGGAGCCAGGCCTCTCAGAAGTGGACACCTGGAAGGCGGGCGGGGACTCTTGCTGGACTGGAGCTACCGGAGCAGCTGTGGTCACCGCGGCAGCACCCGTGGCATTTACAGGGACGTCTGCAGTGCTAACTGGAACTGGTGGCTCAATAGCTGCCACTGGAACAGGAACACTTGTGGCCAAAGCCTGTACTCTAATTGCGGTAGCATCCAATGTAGGTTTTGAAGGTTCTAAGGATGCAACGCCCTCAGTAGGAAGTTCAGTAGCAGGATCCTTTACAAGTTCTGAGGGGGGCTCTGAAGCTTGTGCAGCTGGTTTAGGGTCTTCGTTTGGCTCCGTGGGGGCTGCAAGGAGACTGCTGAAAGACGTGTGTAATCCTGAGGCGGGTGTGTTTGACGTTGTAATACAGAAGGTCAGCTTGGAGGCCGTCTCCGGAGGTTTGAACGAACTCCCTTGCCCTTTGGACAAGTCGGTTCCAAGAGAATCTCCCGCAGACTTTCGATCTCCGGCAAAGCCAAACTGAGCCGCTACTTTGCCGATTCCAGCGCCGGCAAAACTAAAAGCAGTGTTAGCAGTGGAGGGTTTGTTGGAGGGCTCGACACCTTCTTCTCCTTGGCCGACACGTAGTCCGGAGAAACTGCCTAAAGTTTCTCCTCCTGTTGTTTTAGGGGTTTGGGGGTCTATCCTGGCAGGGGTAACAGCTGGTATGTGTGCTTCCGCTGTGGATTTTGGAGGCTCTGCAGCCGGAACAGTCGCAACAACAGAGGGGGGAAATTTTGAGGGCTCCTCTCCGATCTGACCAAACATCATCTTGCCATTTCCACCAAAGGAGAACTCACTCACATCCTTCGCTAAAGAGTCATAAAAGGAAATCAGTGCATATCATAACAAACACAATAACAATAAGGTGTGAAGCCCTTTACCTTGTGGTAATATAGCTCCTGGTGTGAGTGAAGTGAAACTAAAGTTTGAGGGGCTGCAAAAGAAGAATAACTTCATAGTCATGATGACAGTTTTTTTTGCAAATACTTAAAATAAAAATCCTTAATTATATAGGATCTTGGGCGTAGCACATATTTCCAAGTTGACTTACGTTGACGAGAAGGAGAAAGCTTTGCTGATACTTGATTCAGCTGAGCTAGCGGGACCAACAGAGGTGTCAGCTTTGGCAGGCTGACCTAAAGGGCAACGTAAAATCAATCAATTCTTATAACACCAGGTCAAAACTTGCTTATTATCAAAAATAGGCATAAGATCTGTTCAACACTTAAGACTTACCAAACATAAATCCTGCTTGGGGAGCGCTTGAGCATTCAGTGGAAGTTTTCTGCACACCTTGGGGTGGATTCTGCAGACAAGGTTTTAACAATGACCACTAATGTTGCTAGGTATCTAATACATTATTATGTGTCCTGTGTCCCTGACGCATTAAAATCTGACAGGATGTTGACAACTCCCTTTCCATACATCTCAGGGATGCACCACTTTTTCCCCATGAAAACAAACATTTTGTGTTTAAAAATCACAGGAACTATAGGCTGCAACCATTCGTTGACCTTGTTTACAAAAATTGTGAATACACTTTACCGCCAACAAATCCATTTGTTGCGAACGCGTCAAAGAAATTAATAACTTACTCAATTTGCAGAGCAGAATTTTCTTTTTATGGCAGTACGACAGTAACATTTAACGCTGAGGCATGTCAGACATCTGGAGAATGCAATCTTCGACTCTACTCAACAAGATAGTCAGCTTGACAGTTAGAAAGGTAACAGACGGACTTGTGTGAAAAATAGCTTTAACTATAATTTTGACCAAAGGCGACCATATTCCTGTGTAGGGCTACAACGATAAGTGGACATTGTCAAAAAATGTCGACAATAAATGGCAGTACATCTGTGATACGCGATCATTTAAAGCGGAGACATGATGTCGGACATCTGGAGGGGGGATGCGGACCCAACCTCGGTAAGAGTACCGTGAGCTTGTACCTTGCTATCTAGCTAACAAGAGTGATACGAAGTTGTGTGAAAAATAACATTTTAGCCAAAGTCAGCCAGCTAAACTTTGTCTCCATCAATTCAAATATGTTTTAAAGCAGCGTCAATTTGAAATGCCGTAAAAAAAAAAAGAAGGCACCAATGCGGAGGCATCATAAGATGAAACATACAATCTATCTAATAGCCAAAATTTTAAGAATTTATCAAATATATAATTCTACACATTGAGTCTGTTAAGAGTGCTAAAACTGCCACAGAGTCATTCAATAGTCAACATACCAGTGTGCAGCTTTTTAAACATCACAAAATGCTTTTCTTTTTGAGAAAGTTAAATTTTGTGTTTTGTTGTTTGTTTTCATTGCTGCTATTTTAACTGTTGTTTTAATACATAAAGAAGGTAAACATTTTTTTTTAGCACTTTGTCTTTCCTTTCTTTTAAATGGACAACATTTTAATAGTAATTTTAATTTTTCTAACAGCTGAATGAGCAGCAGTTAGAGTATAAATAAATATTTATGAATTAATTAGTCATCTATGTTATTTGTAAGCAGATGCCTAAAATAGGTTAAGCTCCATTTAGGAATTGATGGAAAAATTAGAGCCATTAAATATGTGTACGCTTTATTATCCGATTAGTCAACTAATAGTTAAGATAATCGTTGACTAATCGACTATCAAAATAATTGTTAGTTGCAGCCCAAACAGTCCAGTTGCAATCGATTGAATGCCCTGAGATGACAATGACTGTGATGAATGACAACATTCATAGACTTGCAGCCCTATACCTGTGTAGTTTTCTAAACGCATCATCACAAAATTGTTTTATTTTTTTTTGAGGAAGCTATATAGATTTAGTGTCATTTTGTTTTTATTGCTGCCATTTTGACTGCCCTTTATTTACATAAAGAAATAGTATTTTCTTGTTTTTATCAGCTGTCTGCCCTTGCTTTTAAATGGACATAAGTTTATTGGTTATTTTTAAAATAGCATAAAGAGCAGCATAGTTAGTTATTTCTGATTAAAGGAGTACTTTTTATCATTAACACATGCCTAAAAATATATCAAGCTGAATTTAAAAGCTGGTGGCTAAATTACAGACACTAAAGAGGAGTAAGTTTCATAATCAAATTAGTAGACTAATCGTTTAAACAGTCTATCAACTATCAAAATGGTTATTAGTTGCAACCTTGTTATCATTAGACCAGACAATAGCCGTTTCAACCTTCTGAACGTCTGCTTAGCAAAGATAGCATGTCGCGATACAGCGTACAGGTTAGTTAAGCTGCAAAACAAAACCACTGATCAGTCACCACGGATTTCATTTAAATAATTATCAATACGAATATCATAGGGTTCCACTGATGAATTGGGGACCAATTGAATTTCCCAGGTACCCACTCGAATTACTACTGGTTATCAAATATGTTGAAAACGTCATCATCGCTGAATGACATTTCATGAGATCAAGTCATATGGTGGACACCTTGGTTATGGTAATGTCACATGAATATAAATGACGTAGTAGCGCCCCCTATGGGTTTTGCTCAAAATGCTTTAGAAGACATGCCAACGTACATGTAATACAGATATCCTCAAAGTTTTACAATCAATTGATAAATGATCATTGGCCTATTGCCAATTAGTTGATAATAGAGGTGAAACAACAGAAAAATTGATCTTGACCAAACTTATCACGGTTGTTATTGTTGAATGTGCTCAAAAAGTACTTATACACACTGAAATCTTTTGACCAGGTATTTTTTTTACTTAAACCAACTATTTTGCAGGTTTTGTGTTTCTCATACTCTATTGATAGTGTTTTATTCTTAGTATTTTATCCGTTTTAATGGTTATGCTCTATTGATAGGGTTTTATTCTTACTATTTTACCTGTTTTAATAGTTAAAGCTTTTTATTGTTTTAAATATTGTTTTGCACTTAATTATGTTAAGATTTATATAAAAACAAAAGAAGTGTGTTAAAAATACATCCATCAATCCATTTTCTACCGCTTGTTCCTTTTGGGGTTGCGGGGGGTGCTGGAGCCTATCTCAGCTGCATTCCGGCGTTAGGCGGGGTACACCCTGGACAAGTCGCCACTTCATCGCAGGGCCAAAACAGATAGACAGACAATATTCACACTCACGTTCACACACTAGGGCCAATTTTAGTTCCTGGATGAACTGAAATTATTTTTTCCAATCATTTTGGAAATTGCAAGCGTACTTCTTAGTCGTTGTCGCCATGTCTCTTCTTCGTTCTTCTGCTTCGTCTCTGTTATGTTTTTGGACATTACTACTTGCCGTAGTTTTGAAGCAATGCATGATGGGAATCCGGATGTTGTGTGTCAGTGTATTAACGTGCCGGTTGGAATAAACACACGCTGAGAAATAGCTCCGTGCCTGCCTACTTTACGGGTTATAGATAAACCTATGGATAACGGAGACATATACAATAGTCTCCTTTTCAGGTGAGAGAGGACGCTAAAGGCAGTGCCTTTAAGGCACGCCCCCAATATTGTTGTCCGGGTGGAAATCGGGAGAAATTCGGGAGAATGGTTGCCCCAGGAGATTTTCGGGAGGGGCACTGAAATTCGGGAGTCTCACGGGAAAATCGGGAGGGTTGGCAAGTATGATATATACACACACATGTATATGTACATCCACATATATACTAATAACCGCCTACTGCCTTGGTGTCTACAGGAGAGGTTCAAACCCCGGGAGAGTCCCTATGACCTCAGAGATTTACTGTATCTGGCTTTCAGAAAGCAAACATAAGAACTAGTTTAAAAGGTAGATGTGTTTCTGTCAGGGGGGTTCATCTGTGGAACAGCTTGGAGGATGCCTTAAAATGTTCCAGTTCCATTCACACATTTAAAAAAAACCTTTAAAACCAATGTCTTAGAAAAATATATCGCTCTTGAATCAACACCAGTAGCTAATACTATGTTAAATGTTTATTACAAAACTAAATGTGGGACATAAACATTTAAAAAAAAATAATATATCGTTCTCACTCGTTTGTGCTGGTTGGAAACAGAAGTGGGAACCTGCAGAGTCACAGATGCTGCGTCTGGTATTGGTGAGCTGTGAAAGAGAAGAGACGTCTTAGAGAATCTCAAGTTTTTTTTTTACCTGTGCAATTACAATCCTGCATGGAATAGTATATTTTGTTATCAAAATAGGAATAACATGGGTTTTGGTAAATTATATGTTCAGTATAATAGATAAAAGAGGGGACTGTGTTCATGCTAAAACTGGTCACTATGCATTTTTCTCATTTGTCATCATAGAGCAACTCTAAATTTGGGGCAAGCACCAACGAGGGTAATGACTCGACAGAATATCGAGCACAAAAAGGTGAGCACAGGCCTCGGGAGGAATACATAAAAGGTCTGGGCCAAAAATTTGTATTTTGCATTGGAAAACACGTAGTCATAGACATCCTACAATGTATATTATACGCAAATATGGGATGCTGGCAGTTCCAAGCCATGGCCAATGTTAAGGGAGACTGTCTACTCACTATCAGGCATGCATCCAAATAGATAGAAGGCATGATGCAGCACGATGAATATTACATAACAGGCTTCAAGCCCTGAAGAGAGCTCTGCCAACTGTATGTTTATGTATTAAGGAAAGGCAATGAAGGGGCAAGTCTATGGTGACGAGAGAACATTGTCCACATTCCTCATAATCGATAATGGGCTATTTGCTGTAAGAGCACACAAAGATCACATGCAAGCTGCTTCAATGCAATGTTTTTTTGGTTTGTTTTTTTAAAACAGAGAATACCTGATAACTGGAGTAGAAATTGGACCCCCTCTGTCTTTCAGTTCCTGAACGTTGACTACCTGAGGGACGATTTTCAAGGTAGACTCTGTCAAGGAAGTGCTGACGACAGCTGCAGCACAAACACAACAAATGTAGGAGTCAATGTGAAGATACGTAAAAGCATACAAACAATTATTAATAATAATTTAACAATGGAGATACTGAGGCTAAATGCTTGCAATGAAAGGGTCTCGGGTTAATTTTGTCTCAGGAACTGTCCCCACCTGGTGACTACAGCAGGTATTGCAACATCTTAAAAAAGTTCTTCAATATCATTATTCAACATCATTCTCTGCAGTGGACTGGGGATTTCACGGTATGAAAAGGTCTTATTTTGATCAAAATTATCACGGTTATTATTATTTTGAAATGTACTTAAGAATTTTAAAAAGTATACTGAAATATTTTAACCAAGTTTTATTTAAAAAAAAATACCCAACACATTCAAAATGATTTCCTTTGAACAAGAACCATTACGATAGATAAGAACACTGTACTTGGACCTCAAGTAGAAATTGAATGTGCATATGAAAACAACACAGGCATTATAAACAAAGTAATATGGCAGAAACACAATAATAACATAATTAAGGAAAAATAAATGTGAAAATTGTGCAAGATAGCATATTGTGGACATAAGAGATAAACAAATAAAAACAAATGTAAGAATTTTGCAAGATGGCACTT
The DNA here is from genome assembly GCF_033978785.1 of Entelurus aequoreus. Taxonomy (NCBI): domain Eukaryota; kingdom Metazoa; phylum Chordata; class Actinopteri; order Syngnathiformes; family Syngnathidae; genus Entelurus; species Entelurus aequoreus. The sequence goes on along the minus strand of NC_084751.1, from coordinate 15,654,193 downwards.
TTGTCCATATAAATAAAAATAGTGTTCATATATGAGATCTAGTCTTATACATAGGGTTGTACGATTATGGCCAAATTAATAATTAAGATTATTTTTTATCAGTAGTGAAATCACGATTATTAATAAGGATTATTCATTATGTTAGGTAAAACAGTGTTGGGTCGCGGTGTGAATGTCACCCTTTTCACATTACATGATGCCTTTATCTCTATGTTTATATTTTAATAGAGAGAAGTCTTTTTTCAAGTTATGCACATTTACGTGTAAATGTACATGCTGTATTGGGACAAATCTATTAAAGAGTTTGAGCAGAAATATGTCGTATAGGAATTAATTATACACCATAAAGCATTAACAAAGTGCTATGTCACATGAATGCTTTTATAAAGTAACTTTGTGAAATGAACAAATCCACAACATGGTGTATACTTTTTGATATCAATATAAAACAAGGCTGTTTGGCCAATGAAGATAAAGTCTAATAAACAAGCATTATTCTTCAACAACGCAGTGTGTTTCAGTGCAACAGTTTAGCCAACAAAAATAAACAGGAGTGAAACCTCTCACTTCGAATACACAATCTTCCCAGCCTGCGTTCAATTAGAAAAGATGACAAAACATTTTAGCTGGTATTGATGTTATTGGAACACTGAAAAAATAGCTAGCTAAATAAAGGACGAGTGAACATCACAATAAACAAACGGCAAGACTTCATAAACAAGTTGTGGCAACGTTCCCGACACATCGCCTTATTCCTAACGTCCTTAACTCTCAAACACAGCAGGACGCTGTGTTAAGAAAATTAAAGCAACATCTTTGCCACGGTATACTTTTAGCGTAGGACAAATGCGTCTGTCTCCAATATTGTCCACTCCTGTAGTTATCTAAAAGCAGCAGCGCGGTCTTGAACCCACACCGAGACTCCACGGAAATGAAGCGAGGAGAAAGGAAGTTAAACGCAAGAGTTTTTCTACGAAGTCAAGTCTGTGTAGCTGCTTTCAGCCATGTTTCAAGCCAAGCGTTAATGCGCCGGCACTTCTGTGACTCTGTTTTCAGGAGGTAAGCGGTGTTGCCTAAAATGCATTAAATGAGGGTTTTTTGGTAATAAAATTTTTTAACGGTATTACTAACCTTCTGAAATATTACCGCGGTTTATCATTATACAATTTAGTGACAGTTACATCCCTACAGTGGACATTATTGTTTTGCACAACAGGGCTATTATCCCTGCTCTGCTCTTCAAACTGCCCACGCACACCACAGAACGTAAAAAAAAGATTTAAATATATTTATATATATTATATTCTTATTAATCTTGGTTATATCATCTTGCACTGTTGTTATTGCTCAGGATGAGATGTAATTTTGTGTATGCAACATACGGAAAATGATAATCCTTGACATTGATCATTTTCAAACCTAACTACACAATATTTTGTTATTTAAGTGTTCGTAGGTTAGACAAGAGCATGTTTTGTCTTACCCGTCTTCTGATTGGCCATCAGCCTGCGCATGGCAGCGGTGGCTGCAGCTTGTTGGGCCGGGATGGTGACAGGTACAGTCCTCTCGACCGGGGGGGCGCCGTGTTTGACTGTTTTTGTGGCAAGAGCGGTGCTGTCAGCTCCACTGAGGATGATCTTATTGGTTGGAACTGAAATGATAGGGTTAAAATGTAGATTTTAAGCTTTTTTTTTTTTTTTAAATATACATGTGGACCCGCAGTGTTAAATTGACTTACCAGGGCTGGGAATCGGGCTAAGTCTGAAGCCCATGCCTGGCACAGCCTGTATTTTGCTTAAAGGTGTAGACTGGATGGAGCCGAAGCCCGGCTGGATGGATGTGGTCCTCACTACGGTAGGGTGGCGAGGGAACGCAGGGGGGGCGGCAGCCATGGGGAGGCGCTCTGGCTGCAGTTCCTCCTCTTCCTCCAGCTCCAAGCGAGGCAGGTGAGGAGGCTCCATTGACGGCGACAGGGAAGATGTGGAGCTCATGTCATCCAAATCCTCGTAGTATTTTGGCGACAGGAAGGCAGAACGAGACAAATTGGCTTGAGGAAAGTAAAGAAAGGTGAGCTAGAGTCATCAATAAGGTTTAGTATATATATTTTTTTAGCAGTACCTGGTGCAGTTGATCGAACAGGAGGCATGTGGCCCTTGGAGAGGAAATTGCGCAGCTGGGACTGTTTTACTGGTGATATCTTGACTGGAAGATAAAATGCATATTGTGAGCTCTTCCTTTGTCAATTTTACAACATATACAGTAAATGCTCTATTTAATGCCTTTGATCAATTAATTGCCAAGTCTCCAAGGGTTTCTGCACAAAAGCAAACCACAGCCGGAGTTTACGAATTACACTGAAAAAATAAATTGTTCATCAGACCCAGGGAAAAAAGCTGGCGTTTACATGGCTGTCTCGTACATAGGGATGATGTTTGATAAGAAATTATCGAGTTCAAGCCCATTATCGAATTCAGATAGGTTGTTGTATATGAAAAAAACACAATATTTGGTTTAACAAAAGCTCACTTTTATTTTATAAGAAAAAAATAAAATAAAATAAATAAATAAATATTGACTGTTACCCCCCTAAAAAAATACAATTAATAAATATTGACTGTTGTTACCCAAAGTATATTAAGTGGGATTTTTCAGAAAAACAAATATATACAGTACCACAAAAAAAACCTGTCTCTGTGATCACTATAGGTGTATAAATAATAATATAATGTTAAATAAAATCAGCCCCTTGGTCACAAAACTGAAAATAATACAGCTCTCCAAAAAGTGCACTTCTGCTGCTATTGGAACATACTAACTACACACACAGGCAGACAGCTAACAAACAATCCAAGACGTCTAATAAAGTTCCAAAGCAGATTAATCCATTTAGGCTATTTATTGTTGTTGATCTTGCTTTGTCTTTTCCTATCTTTACTTTTGTCTTGCACTGGACTGTTATTTTAATTTTTTTTTAAACTGAAATACACACAATGACAAATATATAAGCTATGTGATTCAATTAACATACTGACATTTAATACACAATATGTAAATATTAGCTTCACACAAATATATAGTACTATCATCAAACAAATACTTCTGAGTGTCGAAACTATTTCGATGGTGGAAATACACGACTGGCAGCCCTTTTAAGTCCTCAAAACATCCATTGAAACAGGGCACAAAAATCGTTTTTCAGTAAACATCTTAGTATCAAATTTAATCACTTTCCACCTTAATATTGAGTTACATAAACAGGTTAAACAGTTTACTTACAGACGTATCTTTTCCAAGGCTTGTAAGAGCTAACACAACTTGTCTACTTCTCATTTGTCTCATGAACTGAACAGACGTCGCCAACCCGGAGGTGCCCAAACTAATGACGCGTAGTATTTTCATATCGCCACAAGGTGTCAGTAAGAGTCTACAATCAAATGGGCATAACATTGCCGTCCCACAGGGCATTTCCTGTGGGAAGGGATTCGTTCCCAGGGATTCGAATAAAGAACCAACTCTTTTTCTTTACTATAGTGGCTTCGATAACGGGAACCGGTTCTCAAAAAGGGATTAGAGTCCATGGAATCGGTTCTTTTCTTTTCGAACAACCGGGAGAACCGGTTTCGAACATCATCCCTACTCGTACATAAGCACACGTCGGGAGTGCATGCACAATTGCAAAAGCCGTCCCTGAGATGCAATTACTATAACTAATTTGCAGTCATGTTGTTGCGATTTACTATACATTCAATGATAGCTGACAACTAACTTTTCTTACGTAGGCTGTAGTTATGTGCTCAAAACCAGAACACCTCTAAAAATCAGTGACCTCCAGGCAGCGGCCAAAGGTTGCAAACACGGCCAAAGGTTGCAAACAGTCACTTTAAGAGCTGTGGCTGTAAGCAACCTCCTGAATTGTTTTGTTCAATTCCACAAGTAATCAGTAGTTGCATTTGAAGTATCATTAGTAGTCAACATTAAGAAGCTTTATATACCTCTACATGCACTTTAAAATGTTGGTTGCTCTTCGCAATGCAACGATAAATGGTATTTATAACCGCGGTAAAACTTCTGACTGTTTGTACTAATGTTTTAAAATAAAATCATCGAAGAACAGTGATTATCGACTGCACTTTGATAAACTAACGGACTGACTGCCACTAGCTTAATTTTTATTTATTTGGGATAGCCCCTTAAATTCAGCATCTAATTTTAAATGCGGTCCCTAAATGCTAACATGAATACAACAGGCATTAACGTCTTTCCCTATTAAGAAAGGACATACCCTAATCTAAACCAATATGCAGTAAACACCTAATGTATGAGCAACTAAGATATTCAATTGTGTACATTGAACCTAAAAGCTGTGCTTAGAACAGAGTGATCAATCTATACACAGAGAAATACAAAGCGGAGGTATTTTTACTGTGAGTTCAAGGACCGCTGAACAGACTACGACCCCACAACGCCTACCAGAACACTATCAGTGAGGCATACAAAACAATACATGCAAAATAGTGAGCTTTCTACAATTTCTACAAATCTTTTTACAATGACCTTATCAGTAACATTAATGCTGTGCAATGTGCAAATCAACTGTTAATGAATTATATTTTCCTTTCCACTTTCTTGTGCACTCCACATCAATAGAGTGAAAAATGACATGTTTTTGATGATGAACCTTCTCATTTTGGCAACTGACAGCTTCTCTCCAATTTTCCACCTGCTTCCAATTATCCCCACTGGCAGTAAACTGACAACCCAGCTATAGTGACAACATTTATGGTATACAAATCCTAATACCTGGAGATGGGCTTTTGGCCTGAGAAGGGGTGGTGTCCAGTTTGGCCTTCAAGAGGGCCTCCCTTAAGCTGTTGAGCTCCTTTTCCATACTGCTGAAAGACAAAAACAACTTTAAGGCACCAATTCGACAGTTTTGTCCCACATCCTTTTACCTTAACCAACACCTACCCTGCTGATGTTGCTGCAGTAGAGTTATGACTTGCATTGGGAGTGTCCATCTTGTTATAGAGGTGCAAGGAGGTCAGCTCACTGACCAGCTGGTCCAGTCTGTTCTTCTGCTGGTTGATGATATACAGATTGTTGGCCAGAGTGTTGAACAAACCTTCCCGGCCGGGCACCACCATGTGCCTATAAACACACAAATTCATTCAAAAGACCATACAGAGCTCGCTCAAGTAGGGTTGTACGTACTTCTTTTTCTTCTTTCTCTCCAAGCTCTTCTCCCATTCCACATCCAGAACACAGTTGACATCCTCCACGGCAAACGTAACATACTGATAAAGCCTACGAATCTCCTATACAGTAAGTAAAATGGTCAGAGTTGCAGAGCAATGTTTTATTTACCCAGGATGACTAGTGGGTGTTTTACCTTGAGCTGCTCCTCACTACGCGGGTCCAGAGGTCTTTTGTAGAGCAATTGTCTGTAATTGCGTTGCCTGGTGATCTCAGTCTGGGACCTGGCTTCTTCCGCTCCAGCAAAGCCCTCCAGCATGGTGGTCTTCATGGCGCCAATGTCGCCATGCAGAGACTGGAGAAGATGCATTAGCAATCAAGAGCATTTTCAAACAGCACCTAAGACAAGGGAACTGCCCTGTTTGGGGATAATTTTGCCTATCATTCACAATCTTTATGTAAGACAAGAACACATGTTTTTCCTTTTTCTATGCATTCTAACTTATATATAATTGTTAGCAATAGTCAGCTATCAATAGCGCTTTATTCCACTTATAAATCGCTCTAAAAAACCTGCAAAAACCACCATCAACGTTTTATATACAAACCCCGTTTCCATATGAGTTGGGAAATTGTGTTCGATGTAAATATAAACGGAATACAATGATTTGCAAAATCCTTTTCAACCCATATTCTATTGAATGCACTACAAAGACAAGATATTTGATGTTCAAACTCAAACTATATATTTTTTTTGCAAATAATTAACTTAGAATTTCATGGCTGCAACACGTGCCAAAGTAGTTGGGAAAGGGCATGTTCACCACTGTGTTACATGGCCTTTCCTTTTAACAACACTCAGTAAACGTTTGGGAACTGAGGAGACACATTTTTTAAGCTTCTCAGGTGGAATTCTTTCCCATTCTTGCTTGATGTACAGCTTAAATTGTTCAACAGTCCGGGGGTCTCCGTTGTGGTATTTTAGGGTTCATAATGCGCCACACATTTTCAATGGGAGACAGGTCTGGACTACAGGCAGGCCAGTCTAGTACCCGCACTCTTTTACTATGAAGCCACGTTGATGTAACACTTGGCTTGGCATTGTCTTGCTGAAATAAGCAGGGGCGTCCATGGTAACGTTGCTTGGATGGCAACATATGTTGCTCCAAAACCTGTATGTACCTTTCAGCATTAATGGCGCCTTCACAGATGTGTAAGTTACCCATGTCTTGGGCACTAATACACCCCCATACCATCACAGATGCTGGCTTTCCAACTTTGCGCCTATAACAATCCGGATGGTTCTTTTCCTCTTTGGTCCAGTTTCCAAAAACTATTTGAAATGTGGACTCGTCAGACCACAGAACACTTTTCCACTTTGTATCAGTCCATCTTAGATGAGCTCAGGCCCAGCGAAGCCGACTGCGTGTCTGGGTGTTGTTGATAAAACGGTTTTCGCCTTGCGTAGGAGAGTTTTAACTTGCACTAACAGATGTAGCGACCAACTGTAGTTACTGACAGTGGGTTTCTGAAGTGTTCCTGAGCCCATGTGGTGATATCCTTTACACACCGATGTCGCTTGTTGATGCAGTACAGCCTGAGTGATCGAAGGTCACGGGCTTAGCTGCTTACGTGCAGTGATTTCTCCAGATTCTCTGAGCCCTTTGATGAAATAACAGACCGTAGATGGTGAAATCCCTAAATTCCTTGCAATAGCTGGTTGAGAAAGGTTTTTCTTAAACTGTTCAACAATTTGCTCACGCATTTGTTGACAAAGTGGTGACCCTCGCCCCCTCATTGTTTGTGAATGACTGAGCATTTCATGGAATCTACTATTATACCCAATCATGGCACCCACCTGTTCCCAATTTGCCTGTTCACCTGTTGGATGTTCCAAATAAGTGTTTGATGAGCATTACTCAACTTTATCAGTATTTATTGCCACCTTTCCCAACTTCTTTGTCACGTGTTGCTGGCATCAAATTCTAAAGTTAATGATTTGCAAAAAAAAAAAGTTAATCAGTTTGAACATCAAATATGTTGTCTTTGTAGCATATTCAACTGAAATGGTAAATGGGTTATACTTATATAGCGCTTTTCTACCTTCAAGGTACTCAAAGCGCTTTGACACTATTTCCACATTCACCCATTCACACACACATTCACACACTGATGGCGGGAGCTGCCATGCAAGGCCCTAACCACGACCCATCAGGAGCAAGGGTGAAGTGTCTTGCTCAAGGACACAACGGACGTGACGAGGTTGGTAGAAGGTGGGGATTGAACCAGGAACCCTCAGGTTGCTGGCACGGCCACTCTCCCAACTGCGCCACGCCAACTGAATATGGGTTGAAAATGATTTGCAAATCATTGTATTCCGTTTATATTTACATCTAACACAATTTCCCAACTCATATGGAAACGGGGTTTGTACATGCTGTGTGTATACATGTAATGTAAGTGTAACATGTAATATTTACATATTTTGCTAATTTTAAGCTTACAGCGGCATATTAACTTCAAACACATCACAACGTTCGCTTTTACCTTCAACAACAACAAGTACTAATCATGACAGACTTCATGAGAGCCATCAAGACTACTTTGGCACAAATGATGATCCAGGACTTTATTTTTTGAGCCTGACTATAAGAAGGATGCGCTCTGAGTTTTAGAAGCTGTGTACTATACAAATGCAGCTTGTTTGTGTGTACTAAAACACGTGCAGACTTGATAACACACGCAAAGCTGATGGACTGAACATGTGCACCTTGCCTCTGGCAGCTGGCGGCTTGGGCAGTGGGGCGGCGGCTTCTCCAACCACGGCAGGCGCACAGCCCCGCTTTGAACTCCAACTAGACTGACGCAGCCCTTAGAGCCAATCCTTGTCCTTAAGTTATGGATGTTTCTTGCTGACTTCCCTTACCGGGTTTGTTCTACCATGCCATAGGCTGTTCACCTACGAGACCTACTGGGATTGGAGACTGCAGCGGCGATTGCACTAAGACTGGGAAATTCAGCTTCCTCTTAAATAATAAAAAAGTGGTCAAATATTTACTTTTGTGTTTACATTTTATTGACTAAATAGGTAGTAGAATGCGTTCAACATTTGTTCAGAATTAGCTACTTTGGCGGCAGCTGACGTGACTTTCTACTCATTCATTCGGAGCATAGAGTGAGTTGTTCCACTGCAACCAAACGAGACAGTCATTGGATAAATGCTGCTCAGCCTTGTCCCGCCCATGGAAGTAGAGCATCTTTAGAAGTGAATGTGGTGTGGGCGTGGCCTCGGCTAGCCAGGACGTCGGTTGATTGAATGATCTGTCTAAGGCTAAAACCCTTTTTGATTGACAGCACAATGAGCAAATTAGAATCTTGAAATATAAACCACTGCATTTTTCAATTTTTATTCCATTATCCCTGCTGTAATGGAGCATTTTACATTTTTTTTAAGTTATAACATTTTTCTTTGTGAAATCTAGCATCTTTATATCTTTTATCTGTTATTAGAGACTATATTCATGTTTAGACAATAGCTGAATATTAGCTTACCCCACTTGACCAGCAGCTGCAACTGGTGTACAGCCTGTGTTACATCGTACAATAATAATGATTATAGAAATAGAACAAAACATTATAATACTTTTTTTTTTTTTTAAAGTTAATATCAATTACCAATAACACAGCTTTTTTTAAATGCATGTAAACTTTGCTTTTTTCATAAAAAGTATTACGAGATCTTGCAAAACATTTTTTTCCCCTCCATGTCCCTTTAAGGGCTCCGTACAAAACAACATTTTTAACAGCATTAAAACAAATGTAGAAACCTCCCTAACTTGACTCTGACCGGGATTCAAACCCTGCATCACTTGTCTTTCGAGACAAGACCCAAAACAGGAGCCAGTGGGACAAAATTTGTAAATTTGACATTAGGTTCTTAACAGTGATGGAGTAGGAGACGGCTAGGAAAACGTTTGCGTAAATTTCATAAAAGAGGCACCCTGTCGTTCATTATTTTACATGAGCATATTTCAGCGCTTGATCTGCGGTTCGGCACCATGTAAGAACCGTCATTAAAAAAGTACAGATTTGGCATTGGTTTCGGGTTATATGTAAACAACACACAACAGGTGTTACCTCTGTTGTTTCTTTGATCTCCAGGCTGAAAATGTTAAGCTCTTCTGACTCAGTCCTCAGCTCCTTCATCTCCTCGTTGGTTCCGACTTTGAAGTCCGCTGTCGAGCTTCGCGTTTTTAAATCCTCTAGCTCCTTTTGGAAGTGTGAAATCTGAAGGCATTGAAAAAGACATGCTTACACCAAAGTCCTTGTTGATAAGTTCTCTAATCAGAGTCAAGTGGAGCTAACCTCCTCCAGTATGCCCGTCATAATGGGATCGGACTCTTTCTTTGGCTGAGCCTGTTTCTCCACGACCTTCACGCCAACAGCCGCCTGTAACAGGAAGTGATAAAGTACCCCAATTTAATGCTAAATTACAACTCAATAGTGTGCAGAAGCTGAAAAGTTACAAGTGTGTGAAGTCATAAAAGCTACCCCAAGGGGCAGTATTTCACAAGAGAAAAGTTATTATAGCGCAAAGTACAGGTACAATACTTTTGGGATAAAATATACATAATTAAATACCCTAAAACAGGGATATTAAAAGTAAATTGTTTTGGGGGACACATTTCTAAAAAGCAAAGGACAGGGGAACGGACTTCACTATCAGTCTTATTTTGTATAGTCATGATAACCAGCGTCTTCCACAGTAGACATTCAATTTTGGCCCATGTATTTTGTCAGTTACAGGAGCGCTCTGCTGGTTTTCAGGACCTTCTGCAATAAAGCTATTCAAAGGTCATTTCTATGACAGCACTTTAATGTTTTTAACAATATCCTTCAAAAATATGCTTCTCTCACAAGTTTTTGGAACTGAACTCATGTGCGACTAGTTGAATAGCCAAAATTAGAAATGGGCGATACGGCCTAAAATCTATATTGCAGCCTCCTGCAGTAACGATATATACCACAATAAATTATTTGGAATGTAAATTATAACAGAACCATTTCAAAACATGTTCCATCTACACTTCTGTTAAAATATAATAAAAACTTTGAGTATCCTTCTGTGGTTTAATACTTTACATTAGTTTTGGGCGATAGTACAAATTTGGGTATAGATCAAATAAATACCAAGTAGTTCCAACTTCCAGGAACAGTACTGTTCATATCAATGCTGATACTGACACTTGAAATAGTCAAGCTCATTAAATGATTGTATTTTTGATCAGACAAAAACGCAAGATGCAATTTTGTTGTTTGTTTTTACAATTTCCTACTGTTGGCTCCGTTTTAAATCTTTTGGTGTTTACTCTGTGTCCAATAACTTATTTCAACGAGTTTGTTAACAATGGGAAAATATTTTTTGATAGTAAAAAATATTTATCTAACCACTGTAGTACCGTCCATATAATGATATATTTGTATTGACCGGCCCACCTTTATCTACATTCAAGAGCTCTAGCATGCGGTTATCTTATCCTCCTATGGTGTATAGTGTAGCATGTTGAGTTCGTTATTCCTCCTCTTGGGATGATACTTGTAAAAAAACATACTTTTATTTGAAGCAATGTAGGCGAGGATTGGGCTGTGCACTATGGAGGGATGTTAGCTGCTAGCAAGAATAGTACATGGCGTTGAGGACGCATTCTTTCACTTGACGATGTCAAGTTTGCAGGACACAGCTGGAATGTGTCATCAGCATGCATTATCACGATATAACGGTACTATTCAAAGCTGTATCGTCGGCTAAATTTCTATCGTCTAGGATGCTCCACCCCAGCTTGTCCAAATGATTAAAAAGAGGTCCTAAGATGAACCTCTAGGAACTCTATTGCTCAATAGTTGAACAAATGACTACTGACTACATATGTAGTGAAAAAGCTACAGCAACACCTTAGTTACATAAATCCCATTCCGCAGAAAATGTCTAACTGCGAAAAAGGAGAAGACTTGAAGGGGTGCCTTGAGGAACGCCTCAGTTATGTAGATTACAAGTTTGGACCCCAGTTTTCAATGTTTGCTAGCAGGGATAAAATGTCCATACAAAGATCTGCCAATGTGTTTAAGTTTCTCTGTACAACAGGGGCACTCCAGTATATTTAGAAATGTGTTGCAAAAATGTGTCTCCCAAGTTTTGAACTGAACTCTGTGGCCAGTCAAATAGTCATGCCATAAAACATTATTAACAGAGCAGTGGTAAGAGTAAACAACACTTTATACATGTTGCCTTATGCCAGGTACTATAGAGATGAAACTTTATAGGATATTGTAATCACAGTAAATTGTAGCCTCATATACAGTACAGAAAGTAAACTAAGGTAATTACTAATAACATAAAATTGGACCTGGGGTGTCTGGATGCGGCCTTGATGAGCTGGTGCTGGTTTTTGGACCACTGGAGTTGGTGTGTTGCTTTGGATAGGACGCACAGGAGCTGGAATTAAAAGTAGGGAAAAACAGATCACAATCCAGGCGATGAGAAGTGGAACTTCTTGATGAAAACAGGAATTGTGCTCACTTGACACTGCCGCTGGCTTGGCAGTGGCTAAGGCGAGGGCAGGGACGCTTTGGCTGATGCTGCCATTTTTGGGTAAGGACGTCGCGAAGGAGAAAGATGGCGTGGATGCTGCTGCAGCATCTAGAGCTGAAAATCTTTGAAAAGGTAGAAGCAGCTGTTAAAATACATACCTCTCAATATAGTGTATGCACCAAGGTATTCGAGAAAGAGTCTTACCTGTCATTCAAATTTTGTTTGACCGTAGGTAACGAGGGAGTCACAAGGCTTGGTGGTGTCGGGGTTGTGACCTTATTTGAAGGGGTGCTAAAAGAAAACGCAGAAGGGGCCGAGGGAGTTTCGGAGGGAGGCTTGGCGGAAAAAGAGAAGCCCGAGGCCCCGGAGCCGAAAGGTGCAGCTGACCCGAGGGAGAAGGCGGGAGGAGCAGAGTTGCTGCTGGCGGAGGGTATAGCAAAGGAGAAGCCTGAGGATGCGGAGGTGGTGGCAGTGGGCAGAATGCTGAAGGAGGGAGCAGATGAAGTCGCAGTAATGTTTGAGAAGGCGGGCAGGGCAGAGGGGACGGGGGCAGCGGTTTTGGGGGGCTGGGCTATTAAAGCACCTACAAAAAAAGACAACGTTAAATGTTAAGTGTTTTAATTTGCCAGAGTTACATTCAAGACAGTGATGCGTGTTGCTATGCCTCGCTGAACGCAGGGGGGGGAAAAAAGGGACGCTATACTGAGCTCCCAGTATTCAAGAAAATACGCAATAGGTACCTGTTGAGGCACATCACAACATCAGTGAACACTATTGCATGTATTTTGAGTCCTTTAGCAAGTTTACAGTTATGTTACTTTACAAGGCATGCTATTCAGCTATCAAGAGCCGCACTGTGGAACTCTCAACTGGTTTAATTAGTGTACTCACCTGGCTTGGGGAGTCTCTCGCCCTCAGCTGTGAGGGCGGCGCAAGGTGAAATCAGCTGCTTGACCCCGGCGTTGAGGTTAAGCAGCGCAAAAGGGCAGAGCACTCCTTCGGTGGACAGCATGAGCAACGTGGGAGCCGACGGCAACGTTTTGTCATCGCCTTGATAAAAAGACAATAGAAAAAACTATGATGAAAATCAAAGACATACGACTTACTATAGCAAATTTTGCTCTGTTGTGGTCAAAAAAGTCATGCACACATTTGCACTGAACTATAACAACATTTTTATGATGGCCTATTTTTGTCCGTGATCAAATATTGTACTAAGTATGTTTTGATGTGTTTATTATTGCTGTGAATCCTACCTAAATCTTTTAATTGTATAACTAAATAAGACAAAATCAATATTAGGAATACCTCTTATTAGTGTACTGGATCTTACTTTGGTGTGCAGCCATACCGAACGTGGAGAGTGAGTAAAATGAGTGATAACTGGAACCCACTACATGCCTATATACAGCATCTGGTCTGATTCACAGCTTCATCTCAAGTAAGGAACTGTAGTTGGAAAACTAGGTCGAGAGTTAAAGGGCAAACATGGAGGATCTCATCAGCATTCTGCAGCAGGAACGTCTGGGCTTTTTGTTTGTTGTCGTTCTCAAGCTTGTTTTGAGCACTTTCTCCTTCCTTGCTCGCTCTCTTCCTCCCTCTGCTGTCTCGTTGCCAATTGGATTTTGATCAAAACGGCAATCACGTCAAGTGTGCTGAACAAATTGCGGGTTCTTTTTAAGATGGGACGAGACAGGGTACGTGAATGTCTGGCGCGCTCGCGCGCACACACACAAAAAGTGTGCTGAGACAGAAGCTTATTATTATTCTCTGGGCGAGCTCTGTTGAGCACTGCAGTTAATGCTGCGTGCACAAAAAGCAACCTGATAAATGTCTGCTCTCAATCATCATTGGATGTATGTTGAACATGCAAAGCTTTTGTGGCGTAAGCACAAACAAGGCGCAACTTTAAGCCCAAATAGCTCTTCAGATCAAATACATTTACCAAAATTTTGACCTCTAGAAATATAATCTTTTTATTTTTGATTCACAGGTACTCCTCAAACGATACAGGATCCTCCAAAGACCTCAATTGAGTGAGCATAAATAGATGCACTTGCATTTACACCTTTGTCATTAAAGCTGGTGTTTTATAGTTTTTACTAATAGCAGTAGTCAAGGTATTTTTACACATTCGATGTTAAAATCATACTCAAAAGTTTGTGTAGATGTAGAAAAAGTTTTTATAATGGCAACAGTTTGACTACAGCATTGATCCTGGTTTATATTAAAGTTAAAGTACCAATGATTGTCACACACACACTAGGTGTGGTGTAATTAACCTCTGCATTTGACCCATCCCCTTGTTCACCACCTGGGAGGTGAGTGGAGCAGTGAGCAATAGCGGTGGCCACGCCCGGGAATCATTTTGGTGATTTACCCCCCAATTCCATCCCTTGATCCCAAGTGCCAAGCAGGGAGGTAATGGGTCCTATTTTTATAGTCTTTGGTATGACTCGGCCGGGGTTTGAACTCACAACCTACCGATCTCAGGGCAGACACACTAACCACAAATGCTAAATGGGTTGTACTTGTATAGCGCTTTTCTACCTTCAAGGTACTCAAAGCGCTTTGACAGTATTTCCACATTTACCCATTCACACACACATTCACACACTGATGGCGGGAGCTGCCATGCAAGGCGCTAACCAGCAGCCATCAGAGGCAAAGGGTGAAGTGTCTTGCCCAAGGACACAACGGACGTGACTAGGAAGGTAGAAGGTGGGAATTGAACCCCAGTAACCAGCAACACTCCGATTGCTGGCACAGCCACTCTACCAACTTCGCCACGCCGCTGAGAAGGTGGCCTTGTGGATTTAAAAGGTCATATGCACAACAATTTTACTTTACCGGTACTACTTTTTTTTTTTTCATACAGTAAATCACATTTCATTTAAAATATTTTCTTATTTCTGAATAATTCAGCATCATTGATCACCATTATATTATAGTGCTATACTACTATACTATTTTGACTTAAATTTATATTTAAAAAACACTTCCTTATGGTCTAGATAATATGTTTTGGATAAGCTTTGGTGTAAACTGTGCATAAATGCTGCTCCACAGTAACCTTTATAACCCGTTTTTTTTTGTTGAGTTTTTGCAAGATGCTTAATTTTGGAGGCGTTTGTGGATAGCAAATTAAACCACACGCCATCCTCTCCAAAAGTATCATAATTTATCTTTTGAAAATGTAAAGTATTCAGACCCCTACTCAGTGGCCTAGTGGTTAGAGTGTCTGCCCTGAGATCGGTAGGTTGTGAGTTCAAACCCCGGCCGAGTCATACCAAAGACTATAAAAATGGGACCCATTACCTCCCTGCTTGGCACTCAGCATCAAGGGTTGGAATTGGGGGTTAAATCACCAAAAATGTTTCCCGAGTGCAGCACCACTGCTCCCCTCACCTCCCAGGGGGTGAACAAGGGGATGGGTCAAATGCAGAGGACAAATTTCACCACACCTAGTGTGCGTGTGTGACAATCATTGGTACTTTTAACTTTAAATGTTTCACTTTGTTTCATTGCAGCCATTAGCTTAAATTAAAAAAAGTTCATTGTATTTCTCATTAATTACTCATCACCCCATCCTGACAGAAAAAAACAGAAATGTATAATTTTTTGCAAATTTATCAAATAAGAAAAACTTAAATATCACATGGTCATAGGTATTCAGTCTAATTCTTTTGAACCTTCTTAAAAAAGTTAAGTTAAAGTTGGTTAGATGGCTCTGCTCCATCATTGGAATCCAGCTATGTTAAATGCAGAGAATAATGTCACCACACCTAGTGTGTGACAATCATTGGTACTTTAACTCTTTTTTTTATATTATTATTGCAAGACATATGAAAGCCCGCATGGAGTTTGCCAAAAATATTTAATTAATTATTTTTTTGGCTTAATTTCTAAGCAGTATGTGTGGAGAAAACCAGGCACTGCTTATTACCTGCCCAATACAATCCCAACAGTGAAACATGGTGGTGGCAAAATCATGCTAAGGGGGTGTTTTTCAGCTGCAGGGACAGAACGACTGGTTGCAATTGAAGAAAAGATTAATGCGGCCAAATACAGAGATATCCTGGAAGAAAACTGTTTCCAGAGTGCTCAGGGCCGAAGGTTCACCTTCCAACAAGACAATGACTCTAAGCACACAGCTCAAATAAAGGAGTGTTTTCGGAACAACTCTGTGACCTAAACCCAACTGAGCATTTCTTGAGAGACCTGAAAATGGCTGTCCACCAACGTTTACCATGCAACCTGACAGACTAAAGAGGATTTGCAAAGAATGGCAGAGGATCCTCAAATCCAGATGGAAAAACTTGTTGCATCATTCCAAAGAATACTCATGTCTGTACTAGCTCAAAAGGGTGCTTCTAGTCAATAGTGAGCAAATGAATACTTATACGACCATGTGATAGTTCAGTTTGTCTTTTTTAATAATGGCTGCAATGTAACAAAGACTGAAAAATTTAAAGGGGTGAATACTTTCTGTACCCATGGTTTATCCTAAGTGACTTATCACTGCTATTTTTTTCCCAAAACACAGTCCTAAATAAACTTCATAAACATTTTATAGATTCACCCGGTCACAACATTAGGTACAAATGCACACTCAGCGATCGATTTAGAATGTGCATAACAAAATGTTATTTTAGCAGAGTTTATGTCATTTCTTGTCGCACATGGGTGTTATGTCCATGCCAAGATTAGATTAAATTAACACTTTATTTTGCCTTTTTTGTGCTTTCTCATATACTGAAGCAGATGGGGGGAGCTATCTGCTCTGGCTGAGCGCTTTACCTTATGTCCAAATAAGTGCTTAAACTTCGCTCTGACGTCACAACGAAGCCAGACTGCAAAACCCTGCGAACAGAGGGATCCAAAACTGCACGCAAGCTCACGTCAAAATGCATAAACTTTATGATATGATGTTGTGAAATTGTTTTACCAGAGTATCCAACATTGTAACACCATTTATAAGTCAGAAAAGACGAAATTCATCACAGGTTCTCTTTAAAGTTAGCATGAGAATTTCTTCTTAGATTGTGTTCTTAAAACCTTTGACACACTTTTCGTCTGTGTCGCAAATACGGCAGGGTTTCTCCTTAATGTATTTGACCGTGGCAATGCGTCACAGAGACATATTAGCCACCATACCTTAAAAATGAGGCTTTTTACTTGAAAAAAAAAGAAAATAAATATAATGTATTCAGAGTTTTTACAGGTATCAGCAAATTGAAATGCTTTTTAATGGCACTTAAAAAAATGTAATTCCCATATCCTACTGCATATTGTTATTATATACTATATAATCAAAAGCTTACAATTGTCTGTATATACACAATTGTAAGCATTTGACAATTATAATCTTGAATAGTGGAAAAGTTTACATAACCTGTTACTCTTTAATTAGAATTGGCACGCAATAATTTATTTTTCTGTAGTGGTAGCAGCAGCTGAAAATAGTAGTGGCGACACCAGAAGTGGCTTTGTTGGTCATCCATCCATCCATTTTCTACTGCTTGGACATCGTATCTAATGCTTTTTAATGCCACTTAAAGGCTTAATTTTCGCAAAATCCATTTAATGACTTTTGCTGCTTTTTAATGCCCTGCGGAAACCCTGGTAAGGTAGCGTCCAGAAGAAGACACACACAGTCTGACCCTCTTTCTAGCTTTTATTGCCAATCTTACACTAACACTGGGCCCAATTCCAACACTTATTTCCTTCGTGCACACAAGTCCCAAAATCCATTTAATGACTTTTGCTGCTTTTTAATGCCCTGTGGAAACCCTGGTATTGTAGCGTCCAGAAGAAGACAAAGTCTGACCCTCTTTATGCTAACAACGGGCTCAATTCCAACACTTATTTCCTCCGTGCACACGTCTGTCTCCGTGTCTAACTCCTAGACACACAACACTTCATCATTCTGCGCCAACACGTTGTGTTCAGAGGCCATGGGAAAAATCTAAATCATAACACAAGGACATACACATTAACACCAGCAGGTAGTTACAATATGAATGGATTTATACAGTTTATTATTTGCGCATTATTGACTAGTGATGCACCAAAAATTTGATCACCGAAACAACGCTGCCAAAACTGTATGTTGTGATAACATAAGCCATACGCACTGGGTTTTCTCGGGAGGCAGCACGTCCGCGATTAAGGCGTACTATAATATATTTGAGATATAGCCGCTGACAGCGATCTTCAAAATTTAAGAGAAAGGTTAGCAGCAGCGCAAAGCAAGCGTGATGTCAGGCTCTCTATAGCTCACTTTTTGTCGCAGACATGGAGCGACATTAAAGAGTCTCTAAACACTAATCACAAAGTACATTGTACATTACGTAGCAACAATTGAAAAATAGCGCAATACGATATTACGTAGGAAAAAATATGTCAATACTATAATTAATGTTAACATATTTGTTTTTTAATGTCTGTACACGTGTTTTTTGACTTTTTAAAGAAAATATATGCATCACAGTAAATAATATGATGACATCATCTGGACCACGCCCCTAACGCTACAGGTACCTTGGCAATCTTGAGGAAACTACATTTATTCAACATGTAACAAAACTGGCTCATATATACATCAACCAAGGCCTTGAACTTTTAATTATCCAAGCTGCAAAATATCAGCACAAAAGATTCAACCATGGGCTCAAGGAGATCTCTTCCACTCTTTGTGAGAAGAATCACAACTCGAAAACCAACGAGCCAGAACGGTAGTAAAACCAACTTGACTTACTGATGCGAATCTGCTGTTGATTGGTGTAGTCAATTGCTAAGCCGAGGGGCAGCGTGTCATCGTTCTCAGTTACGGGTAGCTCCGCCCTCCCAGTGTCCTCCAGGAGCCACAGCTCCCAGATCTAAAATGGCAAAAATTGTCTTAATGACTATAACGCGTACCTTTACATATGTCACCAATAATTACAAATGGAAACTACATGAAGCACCTTCTCGTCTTGTCTGGCGATGACGCTGACTTCGATGGAAGCGGCGGATGCGGCCAAAACAAGATTCCTGCGTGAAGTAAACCACATGGAATCAAAAAACGTCAAGCGTGTGATGTGTGTCGTGATGATTCTCACCAGTCCTCGACGTGGCTGAGGAAGTAGTGATGCTGTCGCTTTGTGCAGCAGCCGAACACTGTGTCGCTGAAGTTAAGGTACTTTGTTTCCACCTTTTCGTCCTTCTTCTGGAAAACAAAAATGTATTTTGTTACTATTAACCAGGGGCATTACTTATTTTTATTTTGGTGATTTCACTAAATAAGGCGTGTCCTTCCACTAAATCACACTGAAAAACAATCACTTAAAAAGTACCACAGTACCATCATACTTGTAGAAATGTACAGTTGCAGTCCCGAGAAAGAACATTTTGAAAATCAAGACTACATTTACTGCAACTGAGTCCATTTCTACACTATATTTTACCTTTTTTGAGTTTGAGTTTGGGTTTATTTCAAACATGCAAGCATACGCATGATACATCACAATTTCCAGTTTCTCTTTCCAACATGTTCGAAAAGGAGTAGGAAGAAGCAGAGTTTATATCCTACCCCTTTTCTTTTACATAACAGTTGCTAAAACTTTTGTTCACTTCCTGTTCCCAATTTATTCACAATATACTCCATAAGTAATCACAATAAAAATAAATAAATAAATAATAATTGGTGACGTAATTCATATTACATATAATGAGATAAGTAAGATTATTTTGAGAATGAAAGAATGGATGGATGGAATAAATCCAGAATGTTTATCATGGTTCTTCTTCTTTGTACTTTGTAAACACTTTAAGTTTGAAGAGTTTCTTGAAGTGGATCATATTAGTACATTGTTTGATTGCTTTGCTTAATCCATTCCATAATTTAATCCCACATACTGATATACTGAAGGTCTTAAGTGTTGTACGTGCATACAGATGTTCCTCTATTTTGGAGAAGAATTGTTGTATATTCATGGGTAGCAGGTTATAGTTTGCTTTATGTATAATTTTAGCTGTTTGCAAATTCACTATGTCGTGGAATTTCAGTATTTTTTATTCAATAAATAAAGGATTTGTATGTTCTCTATATCCAACATTATGTATTATTCTAACTGATCTTTTTTGTAACACCGTTAATGAATGAAGTGTACTGTTGTAGTTATTTCCCCATATTTCTACACAGTAACTCAGATATGGTAACACTAGCGAGCAGGAGAGGATATGAAGTGATTTTTGGTCTACATGTTTTGCTTTATTCATTATTGATGTGTTTCTTGCTACTTTATGTTGTATATTTTTTACATGAGATTTCCAGTTCAATTTATCATCAATCATTATACCTAGAAATTTGGTTTCATTTACTCTTTCAATTTCTATTCCGTCTATTTGTATTTGTGTTTGACTTTCTCTTCTACTGTCACCAAATAGCATTATTTTAGTTTTACTGAGATTCAACGATAGTCTGTTTTTGTCAAACCATCTTTTTAATTTGTTAATTTCTTTAAAGTTATTCTCAGCGACCAACCTATTTTGGCTGTCTTTTTGACATTTACATGTTCCATGTAATGTACCACAGAACGTTTAGTTTTTTAGTAGATAATTTACTCATAATATTATCATCGAAAACTAATTTAAAATTGTATAACATGCATGCAAAGAACTCCCATTTGTCAACTCTACACTGTAGCCATGCCCCTCGGGTAATATACTTCCGATGTTGTGATCTTTGTTACAATCTGTCACATCAAAAATATACCTTCTCGCTGGCTGCAAATAAATACTCTAAAAATAGAACTGGTTCGGAACTAACAGAGTTCGGATTGTACTCATCCAAATATGATTAGCAGCAAAGTAGACCGCCACCAACATTGTGGCTCAGACAGCGAGCCAAGTAAGTTACCTAGATGGTTCGCTAACTAGCGAGCTTGTTTCAGTGTCCCTGATCATCTCCCCGTCCTGCAACCTAGTGCGGCATTTAGGCAAGAGGAACAGCAAGTACCTGTGGCTGAGGTGAGCATTCAACAAATTGTTTCGGTCGTATTTTTATTGATATTTCATTAGGAAAAACTCAGTAAAATTGTGGACTCCGCATTTTTGTGTATATTTCACATGCCTGTATATTGTAGATATGTATTAGGAATTATATTTTTATGTTTCCCATACTAAAACTAATAAAAGGGTAAACTACTTCTAAAGTCTCCTGATACTTTTACATGTGTTAAGCATGCAGTAAAATGTACCTCAAAAAGTAAGACCGTCAAAAAGAAAACGTATCTAAAAACAAACAAAAAAAAACAATTAAGGCAAAATGCTGAATTACGGTAACGCAACAATGTCAAATTAATGTTGCTATTTGGTGTTTTTCTACATCAAAAGTAATTCTGTGGAAAAAAGGTCAATAAAACAAGTCAACTAGTATTTTTCAGCAATACTGTATAGATATGTTCACACATAATGAGTAGCTACGCACAGGGATGGTGATCAATACGAGCTCAGGTGGGGTCTCTGAAGAGCCGTCTGCAGCGGCGTAGACCACACCGAAAGAATACGTCCTCAGCCAAAGCAGGTCAAGAACTGCAACAGTAAAGAGATGCAGTAAACGCTTTAAAATGAACACATACAGTAGTGCAATAATTAGTACATAATAAGCAGATAAAGGAATGCAGAACACCTAATAGGGCTGTACTTACCTTTGACAGGGTCATCAGAAGTGTAGAAGTGTGGACATGGAATCACTTTTTTCTCCTCCAGTGCCTTTTTAATCAACATAAAAAAGTCAGTCATAACACAGGTTCTATTTATTATCAGACTGCATTATTTTCACTTACTGGGGTATACTGGCTGACAGTGCCATTCATTTTCCCTACGGCAACTTGTTTTCCTTTAGGGCTCCAGCAAACTTCAAAAGTACAAATGCAGCACATGACAGATAATAAGCAGGGAAGTCACTTACTCCACAGATTGTTTCTAAAGGACCCTTGCAACCAAAAGAGTGTACTGTTGATTTAGTCGACTGATTTGATGGCTAAAAACGAGCCCTCTCCAATTAGCCTGCCAGCCACTGCTGGAACATTACTGTGACATTAAATTAAGGACAAAATTAATACGAAAGTTATAAATGAAGTAATTCAATTCCAAATAGAATACAAACAAAAGTTTATTTTATTTTTTTTATAAAATAAAGAGCTACTCTATTAGGTCAAGTTAATTTTTCCCCATGCTCGTTCAGGGAAACTTTCATATTTCATATTTTTAAGTATTTAAGAAAATATTATAAATATATGTTTGTAACAGGATCCAATAAATTCAAAGCATTTTGAAAGAAATAAGTATATACGGTAGTCTATTAGCAACACATCATTCTTGTATTTTTTGCTTTCAAAATTAAAATATGGTGTAAAGTTGTAAATAGTAATAATTAGTGATTGGCGATATGGCCTCAGAATAATTTATTAAAATATATACTGCATACTATATATGCAATACTAGTTGACCATGTTAGTTGCTACATGCTAACTAGTTGCACTGTGTGATGCTAACAGGCCATTCCAAAAAAAGTGCAGTTCCCCTTTAAATGATCAATTAATTCATGTTATATGTCATATTTTCAGATTCAACTATATGACAGTGTGTTGGCTCAATGTTTATGTATATTTAAAGACATTTATACATTTGTGGAAAATGTATATTAATATATGGTCTTAAAAATATATTAAAAAAACAATCAAACATTTCTCGGCCCGCCTGCAGTACCTCCTGTTGAAGACCCCTGAATTAATGCATTGCATTATCTGCCATTCCAAATTAATATGAGAACTCTTCACTCACGGCACGTGACACCGCTGGAAGCGGGTAGTTGGGCCTGTGTGTTGACGCTGTTGGTTACGTCCAAGATGGACATGCTGCCATCAGACAGACAGACGGCCAACATAGAAGCCTGAGCAGGATTCCACTTCAGGTCCTGCACTAAGGACTCCGGGGGCACAGCCGGCTGCCACAATGCAAACGCCGACTTCTGTGGTCGAGCCTGTAAACACAGCCGAACAACTAACGTTCATATTCTGACTGACGTTTTCTGCAGTACAGATACAGTAGAGTGGCATAGAGCTTGAAGAAAGTACTTACCTTGTTCACAAAGGTGCGGACGTCATAGAATATGATGGACAAAGCCGTGTCCGTAGCGATTCCGCACACTGACAAGGTAAGCTCATCACAACTGAGAGCCAAGTGGTGCAAATTCATCTCCACGGTTACCTCCGCCAGCGCTTCAATTCCTTCAACTAAGACGAGACGGGACAATCATGACACAAAGACAAGAACGTAAAAAACAATCATACTCCATACTATGTGGGCAAAGAGAAGAAGGTAAAAGACAACTATACTCCATACTATGTGGCTGGGCCGATAAACCGATATCAATATACATCGCGATAAGACACAATCGATATCAATAAAAAATGTGTTTCATAAAACACTACATAAATAAGTAATTTTTTGGGCAGAATAAACCACAAGTTATGAAGCAAGGTTGGTTGCATGAACAAAGGCACTCATGCTCTAGTAACCTAACAAAACAGGGAGTGATCACTGAGCAATGGGAGGGACACGCTAACAGCCAATCAGGTAACAGTATCAACTATCATTTGGGTTGCGCCATCTTGCTGCCTACGTGCTGCAGAAAGTGAATAAATAGTCGATAAAACAGGTAAAGTCACCTCGATAGTTTGGTAGTTTTGGGGATTTAAAAAAAAAAAACCTGACACTAGTCCTCACCTCTTTTCTTTTCAACCCTCATCCGTTCCTTATTCGGGTATACACGAATACAAAAGTGAAACTAAAGTTAGGCCGGGGCCGATAACAAATTTTGCTTGACCTGAATGCAGCTGAGATAGGCTCCAACACCCCCTGCAAGGGACGAGCGGTAGAAAATGGATGGATGGATGGATATTATGACCTACAAATTATTGCCGATAAACAATATTATTGCCAATATTTTTATGAGGCCAACTTAACCATTGATTTAACGATAATATATAATAATGCATGTACATCCTTTCAAATGCCATAAACTTGGTTTTCTCGTGTATTCTAACGTTGTAATTAAAATTAAAATGTTTAAATCTCCAAGTAAATAAAACACACAAATAACATTACAATATAATTTGTCTGTTTGCAAGATTTTGCACTTACATAAGAAAATTAATTGTTACTTAATTAATCAAATATCTAGAGGGGATGGGCGGTACAAATATACACAATCATAATGATAAATAAAATAGCTAAATAAAGTACTGACAACCAAAGTTGCACTACTATGTTTAACATGATGGGCAGAGGTAGCGTTGTACATTACTTAACTGACACCTAGTTAGAACATTTTTAAACAAAAGTGTAAAGTAACAATATAAACACTACAGTTTAAACAGATATATTAAAAGGCTAATGCACAACACAATTAAGTTTGGCCGATTCCGAGTGAGGACCATTGGCATGACATGACAACATGACAGAACTTTTAAAAAATGCTAATTTTATAACAGCATTTAATGGCAGCATGTCTTTGGCAATGCATTTCTAAGAGAGCACACTATTTTGCACTGTTTTGTTTACAAGAACTGAGTGCGGAGTGAGTTTGGACTGTCAAGTGGTTGTACAAACCCCGTTTCCATATGAGTTGGGAAATTGTGTTAGATGTAAATATAAACGGAATACAATGATTTGCAAATCCTTTTCAACCCATATTCAATTGAATGCACTACAAAGACAAGATATTTGATGTTCAAACTCATAAACTTTATTTTTTTTTTGCAAATAATAATTAACTTAGAATTTCATGGCTGCAACACGTGCCACAAAGTAGTTGGGAAAGGGCATGTTCACCACTGTGTTACAGCACCTTTTCTTTTAACAACACTCAATAAACGATTGGGAACTGAGGAAACTAATTGTTGAAGCTTTGAAAGTGGAATTCTTTTAACACGTGCTGAATGTGGCTTGGCATTGTCTTGCTGAAATAAGCAGGGGCGTCCATGAAAAAGACGGCGCTTAGATGGCAGCATATGTTGTTCCAAAACCTGTATGTACTTTTCAGCATTAATGGTGCCTTCACAGATGTGTAAGTTACCCATGCCTTGGGCACTAATGAACCCCCATACCATCACAGATGCTGGCTTTTTAACTTTGCATCGATAACAGTCTGGATGGTTCACTTCCCCTTTGGTCCGGATGACACAATGTCGAATATTTCCAAAAACAATTTGAAATGTGAACTCGTCAGACCACAGAACACTTTTCAACTTTGCATGAGTCCATCTTAGATGATCTCGGGCCCAGAGAAGCTGGCGGCGTTTCTGGATGTTGTTGATAAATGGCTTTCGCTTTGCATAGTAGAGTTTTAACTTGCACTTACAAATGTAGCGACGAACTGTATTTAGTGACATAGGTTTTCTGAAGTGTTCCTGAGCCCATGTGGTGATATCCTTTAGAGATTGATGTCGGTTTTTGATACAGTGCCGTCTGAGGGATCGAAGGTCACGGTCATTCAATGTTGGTTTCCGGCCATGCCGCTTACGTGGAGTGATTTCTCCAGATTCTCTGAACCTTTTGATGATATTATGGACCGTAGATGTTGAAATCCCTAAATTTCTTGCAATTGCACTTTGAGAAACGTTGTCCTTAAATTGTTTGACTATTTGCTCACGCAGTTGTGGACAAAGGGGTGTACCTCGCCCCATCCTTTCTTGTGAAAGACTGAGCATTTTTTGGGAAGCTGTTTTTATACCCAATTATGGCACCCACCTGTTCCCAATTAGCCTGCACACCTGTGGGATGTTCCAAATAAGTGTTTGATGAGCATTCCTCAACTTTATCCGTATTTATTGCCACCTTTCCCAACTTCTTTGTCACCTGTTGCTGGCATCAAATTCTAAAGTTAATGATTATTTGCAAAAAAAAAAAAAGTTTATCAGTTTGAACATCAAATATGTTGTCTTTGTAGCATTTTCAACGGAGTATGGGTTGAAAATGATTTGCAAATCATTGTATTCCGTTTATATTTACATCTAACACAATTTCCCAACTCAAATGGAAACGGGGTTTGTATTTCAAGTGGGCAAACTGGCTCCTTCGGAGTTGATAGTCTCATCTTGTTCCAAAGGTTTAAACTGAAATACTCCCACATTGGTGCGGTGGCCTTTGTTTTAGTGTTCATTTTGTCCATGTTAGCTAAAACATGCTAACTAGTTGCACTGTGCGATGCTAACCGGCCAGTGGCCCTGCACAAAGAGTCATAGACACTTAATGAGGACAAGATAATTCACCCCCTTATTTTCATTCCGCGATGGTACAAACACATTTAGCCGCTAAAAGCGACGGAAAGCGTGAAAGCCTTTGAAGCATGCAGATAGCGATTCATTGATGCTGGAAAACTTACTGACTTTGATTTTCATTTATCGTCGGTTAATTGACTTATTGAATATCGGCCCAGGCCTAACTAAAGTGCAAGACTGTATGAATCAAATAAATTACACAACATTACAAATGTGGTACTTCAAACTAATAGTAGTTTGGTACAAAAATATTTAAATAATAATTACTGCATAACATAAATTCATTTCCATACTTAAATAAGAATAACAGACCAAATTAAATGTTACAGAGCCGTTACTTCCTGGCGTAAAAAATAGTTCTTCTCGGGTTTCTCTGTTTAGATTTTCACACGTTGCACAGTTTTGTGACATTTTATTCAGCATTTCTTACATATTTCTTTTTTTTTTCATCCTAATTTAAAGAGGTTATTCTTAAGCATTTTATGTGATTTTAGAATTTGTTTTACATTTATTGAATGTTTTCTATGGACGTGTTGACATTTCCTTTCCGCTTTAAAAGTTGAGTAGATAATAATCAGACTAAGGTTATATTTAGAATAAAATGTTTTACATTTAATATATTTTGTCCTGGTCATTTTCAGTAGGTCATAAAAAATACAAATAAATATCGATATTGACCGTTTTCAGCCATATCGTCCATACTGTACCCTCCATACCTATGCGCTCCTGTTTATCAGCGATGATGTCCTGTGTGCGGTAAACTTTGAAGGTTCTCCCCATCCCGGCGACCATTAAGCCATATTTGTTTGAGACACACAGCAAACTTGTCCTTTCCTTTGGCATTTCTTCGGAAGGTTGGAAAATTTTTGCTTTCCTCATTTCTCGAAACTGAAAATCCTGAAAAGAAAGAAGAAAATAAGATGCATTAACTACATACACCTGAATGTGTGATGGTATTTAGTCAATAGAGTCACAGGTGAGCTGGAGCTTATCCCAGCTGATTTTAGGCCAGAGGCTGGTTACACCTTAGATGGGACGCCAGCCAGTCCTTTATTCAGGACCATCTTTAGTGCAAAAGTCTCTCCCATCAACTATGCGATTATGATCAGGCTAACCACAGACCGAATGAAAATATGCTTTGTTGTTCAAACTGTGTCTTAGTGTATGAACGTTACCCCCCTCATTGTGTGGACGGCAGCACATTCATTGTGGGTGGGCCGATCATTCAGTCAGTATGGCAGTGCTGTCTTTAGCTACTATGCTAATTGCTTCTGTGTGTGCTTCTAAGAAGTTTTTTTTAATCCTTTTTACAGCTTTTTCACAAATTTTGCTACTTAGCACAATAAGTCCAAAGAAAGCAATGTACATGCGATTTGATGCTTGAAACCTTAATTAAGTATCCACAGCTTAGGTTACTTGACAGTCAGGTTACTTCTAGACCTCCACCCCAGATCCCACCTCACTCCTACCCACTTCTCTAAAGTGGGCTGGCTCAAGGTGGAGGACAGAGTTAAACAACTTGCACTGAGCCTAGTCTATAAAATCCACTACACCTCCCTGATACCGAAGTACATGTCAAACTACTTCCTTAACGTAAATGACCGCCATAACCACAACACCAGGGGGAGCTCCACTAACCACGTTCAACCCAGATTCCGAACTAACAAAGGTCTTAACTCATTCTCTTTCTATGCCACATCAATGTGGAATGCGCTCCCAACAGGTATAAAAGAAAGGGCATCTCTATCCTCCTTCAAAACCGCAATAAAAGCTCACCTCCAGGCAGCTACAACCCTAAACTAACACCCTCCCCAGATTGCTAATAATCAAATGTAAACAATCAAATGCAGATACTTTTTCTTATGCCTTCTGATCTCTCTCTCTCTCTCTCTATGTCCACTACTTGCTGTCCATATCCTACCCCCCCCCCCTCCACACCCCTGATTGTAAATAATGTAAATAATTCAATGTGATTATCTTGTGTGATGACTGTATTATGATGATGGTATATATGATAGTGTATATCTGTATCATATATATCAGGGGTCACCAACCTTTTTGAAACCAAGAGCTACTTCTTGGGTACTGATTAATGCGAAGGGCTACCAGTTTGATACACACTTAAATAAATTGTCAGAAATAGCAAATTTGCTCAATTTACCTTTAACTCTATGTTATTATTAATAATTAATGATATTTATCATTGTGGAAACACTGATCATCTTAATGATTTCTCACATTAAATATATATAGAAACAGATAAATATCAATATGCAACACTTTATTTTTATATTTTCTCTAAAAGCACATTTTTCAAATTGAACATTTTCAAATGATCACTTCTAAGACAGTCTTGTGAAATCACAATATCCCATTTTAACTAGCGAGCCACTAACATTTTTTTTTAACAAATCATGAATTACTTTGCACCATGTTTGTACAAATAATAACTCATGTAAAATAAAATAAAAATTAAAAAAAAATAATTTATGGAAAATCATTAGTAATTTTTCCTGATTATGATTAATTTTAGAATTTTGATGACATGTTTTAAATAGGTTAAAATCCAATCTGCACTTTGTTACAATATATAACAAATTGGACCAAGCTATATTTCTAACAAAGACAAATCATTATTTCTTCTAGATTTTCCAGAACAAAATTTTTAAAAGAAATTCAAAAGACTTTGAAATAAGATTTTAATTTGATTCTACAGATTTTCTAGATTTGCCAGAATATTTTTTTTGAATTTTAATCATAATAAGTTTGAAGAAATATTTCACAAATATTCTTCGTCGAAAAAACAGAAGCTAAAATGAAGAATTAAATTACAATTTATTTATTATTCTTTAAAAAATAAATTTACTTGAACATTGATTTAAATTGTCAGGAAAGAAGAGGAAGGAATTTAAAAGGTAAAAAGGTGTATGTGTTTAAAAATCCTAAAATCATTTTTAAGGTTGTATTTTTTCTCTAAAACTGTCTTTCTGAAAGTTATAAGAAGAAAAGAAAAAATATAAATGAATTTATTTAAACAGGTGAAGACCAAGTCTTTAAAATATTTTCTTGGATTTTCAAATTCTATTTGAGTTTTGTCTCTCTTAGAATTAAAAATGTCGAGCAAAGCGAGACCAGCTTGCTAGTTGTGGGGAGGCGGGGCCGGCGGACCGACGGCGCCCGTTCCAAGATGGCGGCGAGGAGGCGTGGACGAGCGAGCGGCAAGGCACGCTGGGAGCGACGCCGCCATCAGCACAAGGTGCGTGAAGCGCGCAGCTGTGGACAGTGCAATCACCCTCTCGGACCGTATAAAAGGGCGAGAGACGTGAACATCAAGAAAGGAGACGGAGAAAGACGGCGGACAGGTGGAAACCATCCTCTGCTGCCACGCAAACGACGGCGACGTGCTGCTGAAAAGCAGACGGCGGACGGGAGGAAACCATTCGTGTGCTCACGTGAGAAAAAAGGCAGCTGCTGAAAAGCACGCAAAAGACTCTGTGAATGAAATAATAAAGAAGTCTAAACCGTCTCACGACAATGTCTTCCCTGGATGGTCCTGAGAACCTGCACGACAGTTAGGACTGTCACACTAGTAAATAAATACAATTTAAAAAATAGAGGCAGCTCACTGGTAAGTGCTGCTATTTGAGCTATTTTTAGAACAGGCCAGCGGGTGACCTGCTGCCCGCGGGCACCGCGTTGGTGACTCCTGATATATATCATATATCTGTAAACAAGTTGAAAAACTTATTCGGGTGTTACCATTTAGTGGTCAATTGTACGGAATATGTACTTCACTGTGCAACCTACTAATAAAAGTCTCAATCAATCAATCAATCAAAAACAGCTACTTATGGTAATCGAGTTCTGGTTGAGAACCGGTTTTCCATGGCCAACAGTTGCATTAGAGATGGAACATGGAGACTTGACTTCACATGTTGGTGTGAAAATAGAAGAAACCAATTTATTTGAGAAATTAGACTAATTTCGTGAATGGAAAAGTACTCAGGATGTTTACACAAATGGTATGGTATGGAACGGGATTGTGCTGAAAACAAAGTTTTGTTGTACTTATGCAATGACAATAAAGACCATACCATACCATAAATGTAATGTTTTCGAACTCGTCCAAGTCGGAAGTGAATCTCCATTAGTGGCGCCGGCAGTAAAGAAACATGTCATCTGCTGTTAATACTGCAAGTAACCAACTAACTAACTCACACTATGTTAGCGTCTCACTGCTATTATTATTATTAAGTGTAAACATGAAATTAATGCTGCACACCACCTTCTATATGAGAGGAGTTATCCACAGCAGAGACACTGTAATGACTCTGAACATTTGTATATCCTTCCAGAAAAAAACAGATGTGCAATTTTTCCTGCAAAATGTGCACAATACACAGCTTCTGTATAATATCGATCATATCATGATTTTTATTATAAATACATACACTGTCAATCTAGCTCTGGACAAACAAAACATGAAATGTGGGCTAATCCTTCACAGATATTGTAATATGATTGTTCATGTTTTTCAGTCAGTACAGATTGGTTTCCCGTTGTATTATGTTTTGCATTACAAACTCATACCATAGCAGTGTGTTTGTCTCTGTGAGGTAGGCGATGTGTTGCTACGCTTGAAAACAGTTCCTCAGCGTTTGCTCTTACAATACCAATATCGCTACAACTTGGTTATTATACATGTCAAGGAACATAAATGAAGTACTGTTGGCGGTGTTTGGATGCATTTTAAGGCCATTTCCACATGAACACGGAGAGTTTCAAAAACGCATATTTGGGGTTAAAACGATCTCCATCAACACAAGTGTAGTTTCAAAACTGTCTATGTCTACACACAAACATAGACCTGCTGTCATGCACATTTTGTCCAATTAGAAGCCTGGAAAAAGCAGCCACAGCTGACTTGGTGGCATTACACCTCTATTATTATTATTATGTTTATTTTTGATATACTAGACATACAATGACATGTACATTATCTTTAAAACCAGCCTGAGCAATCGTATCCAAAACAGCTGACTGTCATTAGCGCTGAGTGTCACAAAGCCTATTTTGATGCATTATTTTTTGTCAACGTTGAGTGAAAATAGAAGCATATTTACGTTCAAACACACAGTAAATCCTCTTAGTAGTGTGTTTAAATGCGGCAAGGCAGCGTTGTTGAGCACAGCCATCATCAAAGGAGTACACGTCTCCGTTAGTGCCGTGTACACACATACGCTGAGCGGAGAGTTTTGGAACTCTACACCTTGCAAAAGTCTGCGTTTTTAAAGACACAAGTATGCGTTTGAGTGTGGACAAGAGGCCTAAAAGCAGAGAGAAGTATGCGTTTTCTTGTATCTGTGTTCGTGTGGACATGGCAGTGATTTAGAGGCAGAATGGATTTCACCCATTACCAGCACTGCTAGCTACCTAGAACGAGCAGACTATTACAAATAAGAATAATTAAAAAAAAACATGTGTTCTTGTCGCTCAAAGGGATTGTGAACAAAGGCAAAATTCCAGAAAAAGTGCAGTTCCCCTTTGACTTATTTCCCTTGTGTTTTAATGATGCCTTTATGTTTTCATGTTAACTTTTTAAACTTACTTTTGTGGGCTTTATGTATCTGCGCTGCAACCACATAATTCCAAATTGTGGGATAAATAAAGCCTTCGCTCCGTTATGACCTCTGCCAAGAGGTTATGTATTAGAACAGTGTTTTTCAACCACTGATTTTTTTTTTAGCAGCATTTAAATAATAACTAATGAGAACATACGGCTTTGAAATGGTCTTTTAATATCGCCACGTTAACGGTTGGATTATCACATGTAACCTGTCAAACCTGCTCTCTTATAGCGAGTTTCATTTGTATCAACTATTGAAATAGATACATTCCTTTAATCCAGTGTTTTTCAACCACTGTGCCGCGGTACACTAGTGTGCCGTGAGATACAGTCTGGTGTGCCGTGGGAGATGATCTAATTTCACCTATTTGGGTTAAAAATATTTTTTGCAAACCGGTAATTCTAGTCTACAAATTATGTGTTGTTGTTGTTGAGTGTCGGTGCTGTCTAGAGCTCGGCAGAGTAACCATATAATACTCTTCCATATCAGTAGGTGGCAGCCGGTAGCTAATTGTTTTGTAGATGTCGGAAACAGCGGGAGGCAGCGGGCAGGTAAAAGGTGTTTAATGCTTAAACCAAAAATAAACAAAAGGTGAGTGCCCCTAAGAAAAGGCATTGAAGCTTAGGGAAGGCTATGCAGAACGAAACTAAAACTGAACTGGCTACAAAGTAAAGAAAAACAGAATGCTGGACGACAGCAAAGACTTACTGTGGAGCAAAGACGGCGTCCACAATGTACATCCGAACATGACATGACAATCAACAGTGTCCCCACAAAGAAAGTTAAAAACAACTGAAATAGTCTTGATTGCTAAAACAAAGTAGATGCGGGAAATATCGCTCAAATGAAGACATGAAACTGCTACAGGAAAATACAAAAAAAAGAGAAAAAGGCACCAAAATAGGATCGCAAGACAATAACTATAACACTACACACAGGAAAACAGCAAAAAAGTCAAAATAAGTCCCGGTGTTATGTGACAGGTCTTGACAGTACACCGACTTTGAGACAACAGCTATAGTGATGCATGCTTGGTTATGGTTTAAACCAGGGGTGTCCAAAGTGCGGCCCGGGGGCCATTTGCGGCCCACGGCGCGATTTTTAATGGCCCGCGACACATTCTATAGACAAACTAAACAGGTCCCAAATTACAACAAAAAACTCAATCAATCAAATTAGAACAAAAAACTATGAAAAATTAAACGGGACCAAATCCCCCAAAAATGGGACCTGAAAACCAAAATAGCAGACAACCTCAGCATCTTACTGTATGAGGTCTTTGATGATTCATGATGAAAAAGTGTACACATTTTTTGTGAGACATGATATGTTTTTGAGTGTATTAAAGCCCTCAAAAGCGTTTCAGTTGACGGTATAATAGCAATATTAGTAAATACAAGCTTACTTTAGAGCACAGTTAACATAAGTACAAATAAAATCATTATTTTAAAATATTCATGAATGATTTTATCGCTTTGTTATCTATCAGAATCAGAAATACTTTATTAATCCCCGAGGGGAAATTAAATTTTTTAATTTTTACTTTTTATTCATAGCTGTATGTAGAAGTGGCCGGTTGCATCAGCTCTGCTCTTTTAATGTCTTTAATGTCCTTTGATGTTTCCCTCTTACACACATGTAAGAGGGATGTGTGCTATGGCTATGAGTTGTTTTTTCCCTTGGCCTCAGTCTGGACCCCCTCTCCAGGGGCCCAGGCTTAGACCGATTTTTTTTCCCTCACCCCCCAAACCTCCCCCATTGTTTACCTGTATCTCACCTTTTTTGTAAGGGGCGCCGGAAGTTGGCAGACCCGTGAGCGATTCTGTTCTGTCTCCCTGTAATGTTTGTCTGATCTTGAATGGGATTGTGCTGAAAATGTTAATTTCCCCTCGGGGATTAATAAACTATTTCTGATTCTGATTCATAACACAAAGCTAATATGTACAAGTGTTTGTCAAATGTTAGCATATATTCACCTACACTGTTTTGGTTTGAGTATTTTTCAGATACAAAATATATAAAAGTGGCCCTCGCATCCTTCACTTTTTCTCTATGTGGCCCTCGCTGGAAAAATGTTTGGACACCTCTGGTTTAAAGTCATATCCAACACATTTTTACTGTCAACTGAGTTTAATTTTTAAATGATTTTTGCTGGTGGCGTGCCTCCGGATTTTTTCAACGCAAAAAATGTGCCTTGGCTCAAAAAAGGTTGAAAAAAACCCACTGTATTAGAAGGTGTCGGTTTGTCAGTTCGTTATTTGTTAGCGACTTAAAGGTCTACTGAAACCCACTACTACAGACCACGAAGTCTGATAGTTTATATATCAATGATGAAATCTTAACATTGCAACACATGCCAATACAACCGGGTTAACTTATAAAGTGCAATTTTAAATTTCCCGCGAAACTTACGGTTGAAACGTCTATGTATGATGACGTATGCGCGTGGCGTCAATCGTTGAAACGGAAGTATTCGAACACATTGTATCCAATACAAAAAGCTCGGTTTTCATCGCAAAATTCCACAGTATTCTGGACATCTGTGTTGGTGAATCTTTTGCAATTTGTGGGATCGGTGTATTAGCGGCTGGCTGCAACAACACAACCAGGAGGACTTCGACTCGGATAGCAGACGCGCTATCCGACGCTAGCCGCCGACCGCATTGATGATCGGGTGAAGTCCTTCGTCGCTCCGTCGATCGCTGGAACGCAGGTGAGCACGGGTGTTGATGAGCAGATGAGGGCTGGCTGGCGTAAGTGGATAGCTAATGTTTTTAGCATTGCTCTGTGAGGTCCCGTTGCCAAGTTAGCTTCAATGGCGTCGTTAGCAGCAGCATTGTTAAGCTTCGCCAGGCTGGAAAGCATTAACCGTGTAGTTACAGGTCCATGGTTTAATAGTATTGTTGATTTTCTGTCTATCCTTCCAGTCAGGGGTTTATTTCTTTTGTTTCTATCTGCAGTTAAGCCCGATCCTATCACGTTAGCTCCGTAGCTAAAGTGCTTCGCCGATGTATTGTCGTGGAGATAAAAGTCACTGTGAATGTCCATTTCGCGTTCTCGACTCTCATTTTCAAGAGGATATAGTATTCGAGGTGGTTTAAAATACAAATCCGTGATCCACAATAGAAAAAGGAGAGTGTGGAATCCAATGAGCCAGCTTGTACCTAAGTTACGGTCAGAGCGAAAAAAGATACGTCCTGCACTGCACTCTAGTCCTTCATTCTTACGTTCCTCATCCACGAATCTTTCATCCTGGCTCAAATTAATTGGGTAATCGTCGCTTTCTCGGTCCGAATCGCTCTCGCTGCATTGTAAACAATGGGAAATGTGAGGAGCCTTTCAACCTGCGACGTCACGCTACTTCCGGTACAGGCAAGGCTTTTTTTTATCAGCAACCAAAAGTTGCGAACTTTATCGTCAATGTTCTCTACTAAATCCTTTCAGCAAAAATATGGCAATATCGCAAAATGATCAAGTATGACAAATAGAATGGATCTACTATCCCCGTTTAAATAAAATAAAATATTTCAGTAGGCCTTTAAAGTCATATCCAACACATTTTTACTGTCAACTGAGTTTCATTTTTTAATGATTTTTGCTGGCGGTGTGCCTCCGGATTTTTTCAACGCAAAAAATGTGCCTTGGCTTAAAAAAAGGTTGAAAAAAAACACTATTAGAAGGCGTCGGTTTGTCAGTTCGTTATTCGTTAGCGACTTAATTCAAAAAGTTACGAGTGGATTTTTATTAACTTTCAGAAAATGTCACACATGGGATAAGAACATCACCGTTTAGATTCACAATTTTTCAAAGGACTCGTAACTATTGAGAGATTTGCTTTTCGTGTACTATATTAGCATTTCTGTGAAGTTGAATATGTTAATATTTTGGCATCGTTTGTGCGAAAGTGTAATGTAATATCGCATTCAACTGTCAACACTGAACACATTGAAGCTATTAGCCACTTTAGCATTGGTAGCCAGCTAGTTAGAACTTAAAACAACAACTACATTAAAACTATACCTTACGGAGTTAGTTACTATGAACATGGTTAGGCAACGGTTAATTACCTAATAGCTAACCTAGTCGTTTAAGCGGTTACCGTTTAAAAGGAGTCCTTAAAGGCTGTAAGTGTTAGCACACAACAGCTAACCACGCTAGCCAGCGTACAGATCAAAATAGCTTACCTTCATCTCCCTTTCAGGAGGAGAATCGGTGTCGTCACTCATTTTGACGCACACAAGTGTCCACTTTGTTATTATAGAACAACTCCTGTCCTAGGAAAATAAATACACTTTTAAGTCCGCGTCTGAGGTAAATGTCACGACGCCGTGTCGCATTGGTGAGTGTGGACTACTACTAGCATGACAGTTAAAAACACACCGCGCGGTTTTCGGAACACTGACGTCATAGTTTACGCAGGCTGACCAATCGATGCCAGATATGCTTTATTCAAAAAGCCCCCCCGTCCATAGATATTGGGAGGCAGGTGTGACAGCGAGCTTGAGATAGTATGGGCAAAGTATAGACATCTTATAAGGGTGAAAAACGTATTCGGGTGTTACCATTTAGTGGTCAATTGTACGGAATATGTACTGTACTGTGCAATCTACTAATAAAAGTCACAGTTAATCAATCAAACGCAGCATCGAGCGCTACTGCCTACTGGCGCTGACGAGAATCGGGGCCGCCATCTTGAAGTGGTGATCCCCTTCACTCAGTGCAATTCATTTGGCAGGAGCAATGAACTGTCAGCGAATTTAATTCATCTTACCTCACTGAATACCACTGATTTTCACGCGCTTTTTTGTCATACGTGTATTATTATTATTATAGAGGTTTATTTGAAATAGGGACAGATACAAAAACATAGACATCTGAAACAGTTATCCAATGTATGCATCATGGTGTTTGTAGCCAAAGCTAACTTACAACACTTGTCCCCAACAACAACAACAACAACAACAACACAGATCCAACATCATTAAAATAGGAAAATAAAAAATAGAATGAGTCGATAATAATGATAATAGTAATAATACAGACAAAGTGCAAACTAGATAAAAGACAATAATCAGTGTTGTACAAAGTAACGCGTTACTGTAACGCCGTTAGTTTCGGCGGTAACTAGTAATCTAACGCGTTATTTTTTATTTTTCAGTAACTCAGTTACCGTTACTACATGATGCGTTACTGCGTTATTTTACATTACTTTTAATGTAGTATAAAGTGTGTTAGTGTCGTAGTTCTGATTCTTCTTGTGTCACAAACCGGAGAAGAGAGACGTGCGCTCTGTGTGTGTGTCTGAGTGTGGGGGGAGAGAAAGGAGGGGGGGTGTCTGATCATGGTGGAGCTGCAGTCGAGTTTGTTGGAGATATTTTCACTACTATTCTTTTGTCGAGCACAAAGAAAATAACATTTTAGTTAAATGTAAATTGTGCTTTGGATCAAAGATCCCATCTACTGCCCAAAACAGCAATTCAAATCTGCTGAGTGCTGCAACAAGCTACATAAGCACCATGCTTCGATGTAGCTATAAAGAGAGACAGAGACTCCGATGCCACTTTCCCTCCACCACTTAAGGATGAACTCTGCCTCTGTTCATCATTCAGCACTGAAGGTACACACTCTGTCAATCAATGTTCCCTCTGATTGTTCATGTGTGAGCAAACGCAAAAAGCCCGTGAGCATTCAGTGGAGCCCATGTGAGCAACATCAGACGTGCACACTGTGGCTACACCAGCAGCACACCTGTCCCAAACCTGACTCAATAACAACTTACATCTCCATCCATCCATCCATCCATTTTATACCGCTTGTCCCTTTCGGGGTCGCTGCATGGAGCCTATCTCAGCTGCATTCTGGAGGAAGGCGGTGTACACCCTGGACAAGTCCCCACCTCATCGCAGGGCCAACACAGATAGACATACAACATTCTCTTATTATTATAATCAAATGACAGTAGTCATTTCCATTTCTAATATAAGTGTTTAGGCCCACTTACAATGACAATAACAACAAATATTGTTTTTCATGGACTGTGTACTTGTATTGTTTGTCTGGGTGGAGGTCCTGCTTTGGAAATAATTTGTACCCCTTTCAGACATTGCATTTAGTTCCCATTAAAACATTCACATGTTGCACAATGAGATGTAAGCAGGGGATCATGTGTACATTCCTGCAACTTCCTGTTTGTAAAAAATATATTTTTATGAGTATTTATTTAATATACTAATAGCATTTCATGATTAATATTTATAAATTAAGATTCCTAATAAATGACACTAGAATAAGCACACATTTGATTGGTAAATCATAGTGTAAGGACCTGGAATGAAAACTTTATGTGTGGTGTTGGAGTTGTCCGACTTTTTGTGTGGCTGTAAACGCATCACTGGCTAAGTGCCATATGTGCATGTGTTGGCGCAAGTGAGAAAGAGCGAGCGGCTGCTGTTGATATAACAAAGTTGCTTTTGGTCTGGTTTGTACTGCAGAAAATTACCACTTTTGCTAGATATCATTTTTTTTACTAATGTTTTGGTGATGTGTTTTTGGCCGACAATATAGAGTTTTGCTCAGTAAAGTGATGGATGGAATTCATGTCCTCAAAGCGTCTCGACAGACGTTACAATATTTGAACAATGATGACGAAAACTGTTTTCTCTGTCGTGTCCGTGTCGTGTTGAAAATTGTTATGCGCTTATTTTTTTATTTGATTTTGTGCGTGGCATAGATTTGCCGTTCGCAGAGGACGCTTGAGCAGTGCGCAATTGCACAGGCGCGCACCTTAGAGGGAACGTTGCTGTCAATTCTCTTATATACTCTTTCATCCTAGACTTCTAGAGTGTTTGACTATCACATCACTCTAAATGTATAGACTATAAAGTTCACAAACATAAAGAGGGATCATAGTGGGCCAGGCCAATCTTTCCTTATCTCTAAACTAAAACTGGGGAAATGTGTAGAGTGTTCTGAGCTTCAGACATGATTTTGTGTCAGAATTCTTTGAGGAAAAAATGCCTGGTTAGGCTTTGTGTATGTAAAAATAAAGTTAAAGTACTTATTTGGTTTACAGCTATGTTGTTATTATGCTGTTTGTTACTTATGTATGTTATGTTGCAGCTATTTAAAATAGTTTTGTCAATTTGTTCTGGCCAGGAACAAATTGGCCTTTGTAACATATCTTTGTCTTTGTGTGTTTATATGTAGACCACATTGCTTAGCAGAGTTCAGTGATGCAAATGCATGTCAAGTTGATCAACACATTGTATTATTCTCCAGTGCAATAACAGTACTGAAATGAAGGCTAAAGGGCATTAATGGGAGCTTTAAAAAAAAAAGAGGAAAAAAAGAAGTAACTAAATAGTTACTTTTCAAAGTAACGCATTACTTTTTGGTGTAAGTAACTGAGTTAGTAACTGAGTTACTTTTGAAATGAAGTAACTAGTAACTATAACTAGTTACTGGTTTTCAGTAACTAACCCAACACTGCCAATAATAATAATAACACAGACAAAGTGCAGACTAGATAAAAACCAATTAGTAAAAATTAGTAAAAACTAAACATGGGAACACGATTGTTGCTCAACTAGCCATCATTTTGTTTGTTTTTTGAAAGTGAAAAGTGCAGGTATACTTTTCAAAGTGTCCGGTAAAGAGTTCCATAGTTGTGGTCCTTTTATTGAAAAGGCAGTCTGGGCAAAAGATGTTCTACGGCAGGGGTGTCCAAAGTGCGGCCCATTAGCTGTGGGCCATTTGCGGCCCACAGCTAATTGTTTACCGGCCCGCCACACATTCTGGAAATACTATTGTAAAAATAAAAAATAACATTAAAAAAAGTGGAATGAGGTGAAATCTAACGAGAAAAAGTTGCAATGTTGACACAAAAGCTGCCATGCAGGCTGTTTTTTTTTCTTTTGTCTTTCTTCATTTTTCTTTTTTTGCCATTGCTCAAAAAAAAAAAAAAAAGACAAAAAATCCATGTTATAATGAATTATTTTCAGGGCTCCAATTACTTCAAATATTTCACTTTAAAATGTTTTATGTGGTAAATATTGCATATATTGTGTAGTAGCCATATAAAAACATCAACGTTTTCTTTGACAAAAGCGCATAAAACAAACAAAATAATAGTTCCAGCATAAAATCAACAGATATATCTGAAGTTGATCTCGTAACTTAAGTGTTGAAAGTAAAAGAAAAACCTAATAAAAATGTATCACTTTATGAGTGGGGCACCTTTTGGATCCCAAATATATTTAGTGATTTTTTATTTATCTTTTCACTGTGATTACTGAAAAATATGAAAGAATTAAAATCAATGGTGTCCTGCATTATTGATCTAAAAGGGCTATAATTACTAAATACTGCATATTTCAGTTTTACTATAAAAAAAACTAAGTTGTTTTTGAGAGAAAAGCCATAAAACATTTTTTTTTAATTTGTATTACTTTGTATCAACTTGAAGTTGATATAGAGATTTACTGTAAGCGTTAAATAATTAAAAAATAATAATAATCTGATTTATTTTTAACATTTTAATGACTGAGACCCTTTATGGTCCCCGGGACCCCTAAAGGTAAAATAAATAAAAAATGCATATAATTTGTTATGGTTTGAAAATGACAAATATCAAAATGGCCCCCACATGCTTTAAGTTTTCCGTGTGCGGCCCTCGGTGGAAAAAGTTTGGACACCCCTGTTCCACAGAATGGAACACAACAGTTGCCTTTTGACATTGCTCGTGTAGCTATGATAAAAGGACACATGTTTTGGCGTGTTTTATTATTCATAGTTTGCTTAACAGTAATAGAATATGCTTATATGCTATAAGTGACCAGACGTCCGAGATCAAAACTGGGAATATAATCCCAGAGAAGGGGAAAAAAACGGTCAGCTATTTTTAAATTCAAGAAACAATATGATTAGGTTATATATACATGCATATATCTTACATAAACAATGTATGAATACATTAGATATCTATATATTTTAGGGACCTATAGACTGTATCTCTGTTGCTGCAACAGCAGAGAGTTTATTCTGTCGTCACACTTTGTATTGATATTGTGTATTACATTCTTCCCTTAAATGATAATGTTTACAGTGATTGGTTTATATGTATTTTTTATGTAAAAAATTTAGATACTTATTCTTATGCTTTCTGATCTCTCTCTCTATGTCCACTACTTGCTGTACATATCCTACCAAGTCAGACCTACACTGTTCCAATGTCCATTTCTCAGATGATGCAATTGTTGATGACTGAAGTGTTGATATCAATCAAACCTAACCCCCCCCCCCCCCTACACATCCCACACCCCGGATTGTAAATAATGTAAATAATTCAATGTATATACTCTGATGATTATCTTGTGTGACGACTGTATTACGATGATAGTGTATATCTGTATCATGAATCAATTTAAGTGGACCCCGACTTAAACAAGTTGAAAAACTTATTCGGGTCTTACCATTTAGTGGTCAATTGTACGGAATATGTACTGTACTGTGCAATCTACTAATAAAAGTTTCAATCAATCAATGTATGTCGCTTTGGATAAAAGCGTCTGCCAAATACTTAAACATAAACATATATAAACACCTGAAAGTCTTTATATCAGCTAAAACCACCAATCTATTTCACTGGATTCAGAATAAAACCAAATTCTGTCTTACCCAACAATGTTAGTATTTGAATATTGTTACTTGAAGACTTTTTCCTGGTTACAATTATACTGTGAAGAAAGTATAACTCTGTGGTAATATTATTTTCGCAAAATACAACCAAGAGTACGTTAATGTTAAATCTTACTTGTGAAAAGTAATCCCCCCGATTCCTATTTTCAACGGTCCGCTCATTTGAGCAGGAAAATGCTGAACACCAGCCCGGCATCTTTGTTTTCTACCTGCCAACTGTCAGTTTAGCATCTTTGTTTTCTACCTGTCAACTGTCAGTTAAGCATCTTTGTTTTCTACCTGCCAACTGTCAGTTTAGCATCTTTGTTTTCTACCTGTCAACTGTCAGTTAAGCATCTTTGTTTTCTACCTGCCAACTGTCAGTTTAGCATCTTTGTTTTCTACCTGTCAACTGTGAGTTTAGCATCTTTGTTTTCTACCTGTCAACTGTCAGTTTAGCATCTTTGTTTTCTACCTGTCAACTGTCAGTTTAGCATCTTTGTTTTCTACCTGTCAACTGTCCGTTTAGCATCTTTGTTTTCTACCTGTCAACTGTCAGTTAAGCATCTTTGTTTTCTACCTGCCAACTGTCAGTTTAGCATCTTTGTTTTCTACCTGTCAACTGTGAGTTTAGCATCTTTGTTTTCTACCTGTCAACTGTCAGTTTAGCATCTTTGTTTTCTACCTGTCAACTGTCAGTTTAGCATCTTTGTTTTCTACCTGTCAACTGTCAGTTTAGCATCTTTGTTTTCTACCTGTCAACTGTCAGTTTAGCATCTTTGTTTTCTACCTGTCAACTGTCAGTTTAGCATCTTTGTTTTCTACCTGTCAACTGTCAGTTTAGCATCTTTGTTTTCTACCTGTCAACTGTCAGTTTAGCATCTTTGTTTTCTACCTGTCAACTGTCAGTTTAGCATCTTTGTTTTCTACCTGTCAACTGTCAGTTTAGCATCTTTGTTTTCTACCTGTCAACTGTCAGTTTAGCATCTTTGTTTTCTACCTGTCAACTGTCAGTTTAGCATCTTTGTTTTCTACCTGTCAACTGTCAGTTTAGCATCTTTGTTTTCTACCTGTCAACTGTCAGTTTAGCATCTTTGTTTTCTACCTGCCAACTGTCAGTTTAGCATCTTTGTTTTCTACCTGTCAACTGTCAGTTTAG
Organism: Entelurus aequoreus; assembly: GCF_033978785.1. Taxonomy (NCBI): domain Eukaryota; kingdom Metazoa; phylum Chordata; class Actinopteri; order Syngnathiformes; family Syngnathidae; genus Entelurus; species Entelurus aequoreus. Next base: position 15,611,620 of record NC_084751.1, on the reverse strand, counting down.
CATCTTTGTTTTCTACCTGTCAACTGTCAGTTTAGCATCTTTGTTTTCTACCTGTCAGCTGTCAGTTTAGCATCTTTGTTTTCTACCTGCCAACTGTCAGTTTAGCATATTTGTTTTCTACCTGTCAACTGTCAGTTTAGCATCTTTGTTTTCTACCTGTCAACTGTCAGTTTAGCATCTTTGTTTTCTGCCTGTCAACTGTCAGTTTAGCATCTTTGTTTTCTACCTGTCAACTGTCAGTTTAGCATCTTTGTTTTCTACCTGTCAACTGTCAGTTTAGCATCTTTGTTTTCTACCTGTCAACTGTCAGTTTAGCATCTTTGTTTTCTACCTATTAACTGTCAGTTCAGCATCTTTGTTTTCTACCTGTCAACTGTCAGTTTAGCATCTTTGTTTTCTACCTGTCAGCTGTCAGTTTAGCATCTTTGTTTTCTACCTGTCAACTGTCAGTTTAGCATCTTTGTTTTCTACCTGTCAACTGTCAGTTAAGCATCTTTGTTTTCTACCTGTCAACTGTCAGTTTAGCATCTTTGTTTTCTACCTGTCAACTGTCAGTTTAGCATCTTTGTTTTCTACCTATTAACTGTCAGTTTAGCATCTTTGTTTTCTACCTGTCAACTGTCAGTTTAGCATTTTGTTTTCTACCTGTCAACTGTTTAGCATCTTTGTTTTCTACCTGTCAACTGTCAGTTTAGCATCTTTGTTTTCTACCTATTAACTGTCAGTTCAGCATCTTTGTTTTCTACCTGTCAACTGTCAGTTTAGCATCTTTGTTTTCTACCTGTCAACTGTCAGTTTAGCATCTTTGTTTTCTACCTGTCAACTGTCAGTTTAGCATCTTTGTTTTCTACATGTCAACTGTCAGTTTAGCATCTTTGTTTTCTACCTGTCAACTGTTAGTTTAGCATCTTTGTTTTCTACCTGTCAACTGTCAGTTTAGCATCTTTGTTTTCTACCTGTCAACTGTCAGTTTAGCATCTTTGTTTTCTACCTGTCAACTGTCAGTTTAGCATCTTTGTTTTCTACCTGTCAACTGTCAGTTTAGCATCTTTGTTTTCTACCTATTAACTGTAAGTTTAGCATCTTTGTTTTCTACCTGTCAACTGTCAGTTTAGCATCTTTGTTTTCTACCTGTCAACTGTCAGTTTAGCATCTTTGTTTTCTACCTGTCAACTGTCAGTTTAGCATCTTTGTTTTCTACCTGTCAACTGTCAGTTTAGCATCTTTGATTTCTACCTGTCAACTGTCAGTTCAGCATCTTTGTTTTCTACCTGCCAACTGTCAGTTTAGCATCTTTGTTTTCTACCTGTCAACTGTCAGTTTAGCATCTTTGTTTTCTACCTGTCAACTGTCAGTTTAGCATTTTTTTTCTACCTGTCAACTGTCAGTTTAGCATCTTTGTTTTCTACCTGTCAACTGTCAGTTTAGCATCTTTGTTTTCTACCTGTCAACTGTCAGTTTAGCATCTTTGTTTTCTACCTGTCAACTGTCAGTTTAGCATCTTTGTTTTCTACCTGTCAACTGTCAGTTCAGCATCTTTGTTTTCTACCTGTCAACTGTCAGTTTAGCATTTTTGTTTTCTACCTGTCAACTGTCAGTTTAGCATTTTTGTTTTCTACCTGTCAACTGTCAGTTAAGCATCTTTGTTTTCTACTTGTCAACTGTCAGTTTAGCATCTTTGTTTTCTACCTGTCAACTGTCAGTTTAGCATCTTTGTTTTCTACCTGTAAACTGTCAGTTTAGCATCTTTGTTTTCTACCTGTCAACTGTCAGTTTAGCATCTTTGTTTTCTACCTGTCAACTGTCAGTTTAGCATCTTTGTTTTCTACCTGTCAACTGTCAGTTTAGCATCTTTGTTTTCTACCTGTCAACTGTCAGTTCAGCATCTTTGTTTTCTACCTGTCAACTGTCAGTTCAGCATCTTTGTTTTCTACCTGTCAACTGTCAGTTTAGCATCTTTGTTTTCTACCTGTCAACTGTCAGTTTAGCATCTTTGTTTTCTACCTGTCAACTGTCAGTTTAGCATCTTTGTTTTCTACCTGTCAACTGTCAGTTTAGCATCTTTGTTTTCTACCTGTCAACTGTCAGTTAAGCATCTTTGTTTTCTACTTGTCAACTGTCAGTTTAGCATTTTTGTTTTCTACCTGTCAACTGTCAGTTTAGCATCTTTGTTTTCTACCTGTCAACTGTCAGTTTAGCATCTTTGTTTTCTACCTGTCAACTGTCAGTTTAGGATCTTTGTTTTCTACCTGTCAACTGTCAGTTTAGCATATTTGTTTTCTACCTGTCAACTGTCAGTTTAGCATCTTTGTTTTCTACCTGTCAACTGTCAGTTTAGCATCTTTGTTTTCTACCTGTCAACTGTCAGTTTAGCATCTTTGTTTTCTACCTGTCAACTGTCAGTTTAGCATCTTTGTTTTCTACCTGTCAACTGTCAGTTAAGCATCTTTGTTTTCTACCTGTCAACTGTCAGTTTAGCATCTTTGTTTTCTACCTGTCAACTGTCAGTTTAGCATCTTTGTTTTCTACCTGTCAACTGTCAGTTCAGCATCTTTGTTTTCTACCTGTCAACTGTCAGTTCAGCATCTTTGTTTTCTACCTGTCAACTGTCAGTTTAGCATCTTTGTTTTCTACCTGTCAACTGTCAGTTTAGCATCTTTGTTTTCTACCTGTCAACTGTCAGTTTAGCATCTTTGTTTTCTACCTGTCAACTGTCAGTTAAGCATCTTTGTTTTCTACTTGTCAACTGTCAGTTTAGCATTTTTGTTTTCTACCTGTCAACTGTCAGTTTAGCATCTTTGTTTTCTACCTGTCAACTGTCAGTTTAGCATCTTTGTTTTCTACCTGTCAACTGTCAGTTTAGCATCTTTGTTTTCTACCTGTCAACTGTCAGTTTAGCATCTTTGTTTTCTACCTGTCAACTGTCAGTTTAGCATCTTTGTTTTCTACCTGTCAACTGTCAGTTTAGCATCTTTGTTTTCTACCTGTCAACTGTCAGTAGAGGCTGCTCACAGGCTCCTCATCACCATTTCAAGATAGCGGCCGAATTTCTCGCGTCACAGCAGCCAATACTGCGTCTACTTATAAAGATGTCTATGGGGCAAAGTGTCAGGACATTTCGTTGATGTGGAAGACACGCAAACATTATTGAAATCGGTTGAGAAACGAAAGTTATGATTCATTTTCGATCAACATGACCCCACATCTGCGGTCCCCTCCAAGGTTTCTCATTGTTATCCCATTGGGTTGAGTTTTTTCTTGCCCTGATGTGGGATCGGATGTCGTTGTGGCTTGTGCAGCCTTTTGAGACACTTGTGATTTAGGGCTACGGTATATAAGTAAACATTGATTGATTGATTGATTGAGATAAACACTTGTGTGGAGATGTCCCCATTCTCTATAGAAGAGATCAAATTTGGTAATTTTTATAAACGACTGTAACATAGAAAAATTTGTCAACATTATTATACTCCAGGCAAAAAAAAATGTCTACATAAATGTCGATTCATGAAAATAAGGCCTACATTTTCTAATTGGCTTAATAATTTACAATTATCAATCAAAATCTTGGAGGATGATTAAGAGTTGAAAACATTTCAAGTGATTTAGGTAGCCCTTTTTGTCTTTCATATTTATTATTATTATTATTATTAATTATTATTTAATACTCTATCTGTATTTGCTTCTGTTTTCTTTCCTGGGCATGTTTCGCTGATGTTGACAGTGCCTTGCCTTTTTGTGCATTATAAATGTATGTTTGTCGTTCCATTAAAAAAATAAAAAAATAAAAAAATAAAATCTATGGTACAGATTTTGGATACGGCGGCAGTTGGCGCTCATAACTGTCAACATCGGGATTTCAAAATAAAGTTGCTTGGTGGAATAATTGAAAATTAGCTGACATGAAGAAATTTTAGTCTGCACAGTAGTAATTGCAATACCATAAGATAAATGGGATTTTCAAACATTCGTTAGAATGTATTTTTTATTTAATTATTTTACCATTGATTGATTTAATTGATTGAAACTTGTATTAGTAGATTGCACAGTACAGCACATATTCCGTACAATTAACCACTAAATGGTAGCACCCGAATGAGTTTTTCAACTTGTTTAACTGGGGGTCCACGTTAATCAATTCATGGTAAAAAACAAGTTGACATATTTTTAAACATCTTGCAGATGCATTCAATTTTAAATTGGCGCCTTGTGCAGAATTGGCTATTTTTGGAATTCCACCAAACTTATCCGTGTCCACACACAACAATGCCACCATTTAAGACCCCCTTCCCTCTCCGTCGCAACGCGACCTAATACGCATGCGCGGAAAATGCGCGCGTCATTGTCACCTCCAGTGTTGCTTTGTGTGCAAGTTCTTAAATGTAACTTATCTGAACAATATCCAGTGTTGTGGTATTTCAATTAACTGGAATCCAGTGTGCTGTGGGGCCCTATTGTAGTGAATCACACTTGAGCCATCATTAATTAATCAAATCTTTAATAAACACTTGAAAGTACACAATGTGACAAAGAACATTTTACAACAATCAATCTAGGGATCGAAACCGCTTTATTATGAAGCTGGCTGTGGCGCGTTCTTTCTGACGTCACTTCCTGTGTGGGGCGCTGTCAGGTTCAAACACAGATGACATCTATTAAACAGACAAAAAGCAAGGAATTAAACAGAGACAGGATTCAATTTAGCTCAATGAGGAGAAACGTCTGGGCTGTACTCTTGTACAGTCTTCCACCACGCTCTGACAAAAGAAAAATACGCCTCCTCTTTTATTTGGACTTTCCCTGATTACATGGCATCAGCTGTTTCTAAAGGGAGTTGGGTCGTAAACAGCTGTTGCCTTCGGTCACAAAACAGTTCAAAGAAAAGATGCCTGGAGCTTGCGTCAGGTCCCGCTTCCTCTACGCTTTGTAGATCTCGGGTCAAGACAAGATCTTCCTGTGGATTACAATAGATCAAAGAAACCGACACTTTCATGTCGCTTCCCATCATACACAGTGGAGTTTTACAAGCCTTTTGCTTGTTAAGATCAAAGACAGCTTTTGTTCTCTCGCCGGGAACTCATGGCAACACAAAGTTTTGTGATAACTTAGATACAATTATTCTGACAGGCGCGGTCTTTCTGGCGTCACTTCCTCTCCGAACTCAGTTTTTAAACGATCAATGAGTCCATACAAAGCTAAGAGCCGGAGATTCAAGAAATATGCGCCGCACTTACCCATGTAAAAAAATATCCACGGAGGGGGACCTTAAACGATGGTTTAGTGTGGCTGAAACAGGGCTCAGGCTAAATAATTATTTGTTTAAAGGCCTACTGAAATGAATTTTTTTTTATTTAAACGGGAATAGCAGATCCATTCTATGTGTCATACTTAATCATTTCGCGATATTGCCATATTTTTGCTGAAAGGATTTAGTAGAGAACATCGACGATAAAGTTCGCAACTTTTGGTCGCTGATAAAAAAAAGCCTTGCCTGTACCGGAAGTAGCGTGATGTCACAGGTTGAAAGGCTCTGTCACGCCAATTTTCTTCCCATCACAAAAACCTTCCTAACCCCCATTTACTTCCGGGGTCATTTCCGCTTACGTCAGTTCCTCTTACTTACGTCATTTCCTCTTACTTACGTCATTTCCTTTTACGTCATTGCCAGCGATCGATAAATCCAAATCTCCTGAAAATGGTGGTGTCACTGGATGATATCCGTCTTTATCTGTCCCAGGGGACTTATGTCAAACACCAGCAGGCTTCGCAACATTTCAAGCGGAGTGTTAGGGCCGCTGCTGCGAACTTCTGTCTTGCAAAAAATATTAATTAATATATAATACTGTTAAATGTCTGTACTACTTTAAATCCACATTATTGTTGAAACCATTTCACTAATATTAATTAATATATAATACTGTTATATGTCTGTACTTTAAATCAACATTATTGTTGAAACATTTCAGTAATATTAATTAATATATAATGTTAAATGTCTGTACTTTAAATCAACATTATTGTTGATAATTCAGACGTTTTGTTAACGCTGTATTATAAAAAAAAGAGTCAAATGAAGTGCTACCGATCGCTGTCAATGACGTAAGAGGAACTGACGTAAGCGGAAATGACCCCGGAAGTAAATGGGGGTTAGGAAGGTTTTTGTGATGGGAAAAAAATTGGCGTGACAGCTCCTCACATTTCCCCATTGTTTACACCAGCAGCGAGAGCGATTCGGACCGAGAAAGCGACGATTACCCCATTAATTTGAGCGGGGATGAAAGATTCGTGGATGAGGAATGTGAGAGTTAAGGAGTAGAGTGCAGTGCAGGACGTATCTTTTTTCGCTCTGACCGTAACTTAGGTACAAGCTGGCTCATTGGATTCCACACTTTCTCCTTTTGTGGATCACGGATTTGTATTTTAAACCACCTCGGATACTATATCCTCTTGAAAATGACAGTCGAGAACGTGAAATGGACATTCACAGTGACTTTCGTCTCCACGACAATACATCGGCGAAGCACTTTAGCTACGGAGCTAACGTGATAGCATCGGGCTTAACTGCTAATAGAAACAAAAGAAATAAACCCCTGACTGGAAGGATAGACAGAAAATCAACAATACTATTAAACCATGGACCTGTAACTACACGGTTAATGCTTTCCAGGCTGGCAAAGCTTAACAATGCTGTTGCTAACGACGCCATTGAAGCTAACTTAGCTACGGGACCTCACAGAGCTATGCTAAAAACATTAGCTATCCACCTACGCCAGCCAGCCCTCATCTGCTCATCAACACCCGTGCTCACCTGCGTTCCAGCGATCGACGGAGCGACGAAGGACTTCACCCGATCATAGATGCGGTCGGCGGCTAGCGTCGGATAGCGCGTCTGCTATCCAAGTCAAAGTCCTCCTGGTTGTGTTGCTGCAGCCAGCCGCTAATACACCGATCCCACCTACAGCTTTCTTCTTTGCAGTCTCCATTGTTCATTAAACAAATTGCAAAAGATTCACCAACACAGATGTCCAGAATACTGTGGAATTTTGCGATGAAAACAGAGCTGTTTGTATTGGATACAATGTGTCCGAATACTTCCGTTTCAACCATTGACGTCACGCGCATACGTCATCATACATAGACATTTTCAACCGGAAGTTTCGCGAGAAATTCAAAATTGCACTTTATAAGTTAACCCGGCCGTATTGGCATGTGTTGCAATGTTAAGATTTCATCATTGATATATAAACTATCAGACTGTGTGGTCGGTAGTAGTGGGTTTCAGTAGGCCTTTAAGGGGTTATCCGGCTTAGTGTAGACATGGCCTTAGAGAGGTACACGTTTTTCCACACATGACCAAAAGCAAGGAGTACCTCTTAATCAGCAGCTTCACACGTTAAGCAAAACATGGGAATTTGACACTCTGAGAGACTCATTAGTGAGAGACAGGATTATTTGTGGTACAATGGATGATGTACTCAGAGAAAGACTGCTTGGAGAAACTGCACCCACACAAGGTTAAGTGTGTCAGGATATGTAGAGCAGCTGAAACCACCAGAGCACAGTGCAGACAACAAAAAGGATTGCCCCCGAGAAAATACAAGACCGTTGGAATTGTAGAGCTGAGCTCACAGTGGTGGATGACACAGACATTGTTATGCCGTCCTCACTGCGCCAGCAGATGCTCCAAAAGATACACGAAGGCCACCTCGGAGAAGTCGAGTGTAAACGGAGAGCGAGAGAAGTAACGTACTGCACCAGGATCAATCAAGATATTAGCCAGACGACAGCGTCGTGTGGGCTTTGCCAAACTTACAGGCCAAAACAACCGTTTTGGCTGTGATGGAAGTAGCTACGTGGTAGTCACCGATTACTTTTCAATTCGGACTATAAGGCGCACTTAAAATCCTTTCATTTCCTCAAAACTCGACAGTGCGCCTTATAACTTGGAGCGCCTAATGTGCAGAATAATTTTGGTTGTGCTTACCGACCTCAAAGCTATTTTATTTTGTGCACGGTGAAATGATAAGGGTGACCAGTAGGTGGCAGTCACACATAAGAGATACGCGGAGACTGCAATATGACTCAAGTAAACAACACCTACATTTTATATGTTCCATTGAAAATATAGAACATTACACACGGCGCTCAAAAATCCATCAAAATGTTTTAGTACGACTTTGGTAAGCTGTGAAGCCGCACCGCTTGATGGATTGTACTGTGCTTCAACATACGAGTATTATTATGGTTAGAGATGTCCAATAATATCGGCCGGCATGCTTTAAAATGTAATACAGGAAATGATCGGTATCGTTTTTTTTTATTATCGGTACCGTTTTTTAAATTTTATTTTATTTTTTAATTAAATCAACATAAAAAACACAAGATACACTTACAATTAGTACACTAACCCAAAAAACCTCCCTCCCCCATTTGCACTCATTCACACAAAAGGGTTGTTTCTTTCTGTTATTAATATTTCTGGTTCCTACATTATATATCAATATATATCAATACAGTCTGCAAGGGATACAGTCCGTAAGCACACATGATTGTGCGTGCTGCTGGTCCACTAATAGTACTAACCTTTAACAGTTAATTTTACTAATTTTCATTAATTACTAGTTTCTATGTAACTGTTTTATATTGTTTTACTTTCTTTTTTATTCAAGAACATTTTTTGAATTTATTTACCTTATTTTTTTAAAAAAAAGGACCTTATCTTCACCTTGCCTGGTTGTCCAATTAGGCCTAATAATGTGTTAATTCCATGACTGTATATATCGGTATCGGTTGATATCGGTATCGGTTGATAATAGTATCGGTAATTAAGAGTTGGACAATATCGTAATATCGGATATCGGCAAAAAGCCATTATCGGACATCCCTAATTATGGTGTGCGTATCAGGTAAGACATATTATCTGCCGTTTTGTTTCGCAATATTATGCAAAAGCAACTTTTCTTACCTTCTGGTACCTGCTGATCTGTATTTGGGATCTGCATAAGTCCTGAAAATTACCGCGCATCCGCCTTTGTAGTCCGTGCCGACACTGTAGTCAATAAGCTTCTTTTTCTCTATCTTCTTGTTATGGGACATTCATCCTCCGTTGTTGCCATTTCTAATAGAAAGTAGTGTAAAGTTCTTACTCATATCTGTCAGTAAACTCGCCATGAAAGCGCTAAAACATACCGGTGTAGTGAGTTTACATTATTCACCCAAGGAACTTTAGTTATTAGAGAGTTCCGGTCGGACGTTTTTTCACGGGACACATTTCCGGCGTTGTTGTTGCACTAGTGAGCCACAGATGAGGAGATGCTGCTCCGTTATTGATTTAAGTAAAGTCTGAACGTCATTAAAACAGTTAACTCCATCTTTTGACACTTCTTCCACTCCCGTCCTTGCACGCTACACCGCTACAACAAAGATGACGGAGAAAAGACGCCGTCGAAGGTGAGCCACGTAAATAAGACCGCCCAAAAAACGGCGTATCCTGAAGGGACTGTCAGAAAGCGGCTTGAAGATGATCTGTAAAACATAATCTATGCAACATTTTGACCAAAGAACCACCATTACATGTTATGTAGACCACAAGGAAGTGTTTTACATTTAGAAAAAATATAAATAATATGACTCCTTTAATGCGCCCTGTGGTCCGGAAAATACGGTATCCTGAAATCGGAGCATTGCAGTCGCCAGTTTTCTAAAGACTGTTTTCGCCAGACATGGTGTCCCATGCAAACTGTTTTCAGACAATGGTCCCCAGTTTTCTAGCTGTGAGTTTGCTGCCTTTGCCAAGGAATGGGCATTTCAACACTCCGCATCGAGTCCAACTTATCCAAAGTCCAACGGCTTGGCAGAATGCTCTGAAAAAACAGTAACATTTGTTGAAAAAGTCACAGGACAAAGACGACTTTCAGAAAAATCTACTGATCTACCGGAGTGCACCTCTACAAAATGGACTGTCAAAAGGGACAGGTGGAGGAGGAAGTTGCTCCACGTTCCTTTAGGATCCAGATGGAAAATGGAGAGTCTCTGAGAAGGAACCACATCAACTACAGCTGACTGAAGGGAACAATGCAGCCCAGGAAAAGACTCAGCTGGAATCTGCAGAACTTGCTGACTCCGAGCCTGGCCTTGTTGACCAAGGTCTGACAGCAGTGTCTGCGTCACCAGCGGTTGAGAGACCGTCTAGACCAGGGATGTTAAACTGGTTTTCACCTGACAGTTATGGCTGCCATCAGAGGGCCGCTTGTAACAGCGAATAATGTATGAATTTGCCTCTGGATTTCATTATTAATTATGTAAATTGTTTCAAGTAGACTGTCGATTTTACAGTAAAAACTTTACATTTACAAAATTTTACTGTAAAATATAGTGGGTTTTTTATGTTGTTTTTTTTACAACATTTTACGGTAAAATGGAAAAACAGTACGAGTTTTTGTTTTTTGGAGGGTAGGGCAGTTTACGGAAAAAGCTGGCAGCAGAATTAGTCAACGTTTTTGTGTTGAATTTACATTGGTTTTTACAACATTATCTTGTTAATGGAAAAACAGTACAAGTTATTTTTTAATACTGGCAATTTAGCTGCCAGTTTTTCTACCGTAAAAACAAACACAGTCTTTCCATTTACAGTAATTACACCGTTAAAAACAACAACCGTATATATTTTTTTCATTAATTTTTATTGATGACATCCAGCATCAGACATTCCCATCCATTACATCATACTTACATACATCATATATCTGTTGTCTGCCCTAAATGTCAAAATATATTTTGTGCGTGACTGCTCGCCGTCTGTTCGCTGTTGCGAAAAAGGCTAAGTATCGCTCTATCTGTGTGCTTTTAATTGTTCTACAGCTTTCTTTATCACTTCTCAAACATATTTAGTGGTACTATTTAACTTGCAAATCACCCGATCTCTGTCCCACCACCCTTTCCTCAGCTAGCTAGCTGCTAAGCTAGCGCGGAGAAAGGCAGCGCCGGTCAGAAGGTAAGTAGGAAGCTACTCCCGCAGACCGCGACCACTTCCCTGAGGACAGCAGGAACTTCACTCGGTGACAGAAAACACTGTGAGTAATGGCTTCCTGCGCGTCTTGCACCATACTCACGGAGAGGTTGGCTCTGCTAGAGGGCCGTGTCCGCCAGTTAGAGCAGAGTAATGTCGTAACTTTAGATGTTGCGGACACATCTGCTAGCGTTAGCTGTAGCGAGCTAACTAGCCCAGCTTGTAGCAGTCCTAAGCGGCCTACAAGCTACGGTGTACCGGTTGAGACGCATAATAGATTTAGCTCCTTAGCTAGTCCTACACCCCAGTCTACCGGGCACCACACCTTAGTCATAGGGGACTCCATCACCCGAAACATAAAGCTTAGCAAACCAGCCACAGTAAAGTGTATCCCCGGGGCCAGAGCACCTGACATTGAAGCTAATCTTAGGGAGCTAACTCGCAACAGGCCTAGTAAACACGTACGACAGGCTAATCCAGGGGTCGGCAACCTTTACCACTCAAAGAGCCATTTTGGCAAGTTTCACAAATTAAAGAAAGTGATGGGAGCCACAAAAAAAATTTACAATTTAAAATGAAAAACACTGCATACAGAGCTTAAATGCTTTGTGCTATATTAACCAGGGGTCTCCGACACACGCACCGGCACGCACTTTAATGTGGACATTTGATGTTAGTGCAGCCCGCGAGTTTTGAATGAATGGCGCTTGATAGCGTCATACTTGCCAATCCTCTCATTTTTCCCCGGGAGACTCCCGAAAATCGGAGCGTGATGACACCGCCCTCTACAGTCTGCCCTAACAGCGTACCTGCTTGACCACACGTAAGCGACAGCAAGGCGTACTACCTCAGCAACCACACATCTTACACTGACGGTGCCAATACCCAGAATCCCATGCAGCACTAACTCTTCCGTACTAGTTCAGCAACCACACATCATACACTGACGGTACCAATACACATCTGACACTGACGGTACCAATACACATCTTACACTGACGGTACCAATACCCAGAATCCCATGCAGCACTAACTCTTCCGCTCAACCAACGCAAGGAGAGGGGGGGGGGTTGATGTGTGGGGGGGTTGTGGTAGCGGGGTGTATAATCTAGACCGGAAGAGTTAGGACTGCATGGGATTCTGGGTAATGGTTGTGTTGTGTTTATGTTGTGTTACAGTGCAGATGTTCTCCAGAAATGTGTTTTTCATTCTTTTTTGGTGTGGGTTCACAGTGTGGCGCATATTTGTAACGTAACAATGTTAAAGTTGTTTGATACGGCTACCGTCAGTGTAAGCTGTGTGGCTGATGAGTAAGTATGCTTTGCTGTCTCCTGTGTGTGTGATTAATAACAACATGCAACATGCGGCTGGACTGGCACGCTGTATGTAAATGCTATAGAGGACAATTACTGCAGTGCAATCAGGGCACGCCCTTTATCTAGTATTTATAGTCTAAATAGGATTACTTTTTCCCTGGGAGTTATTTATGAGAGACACTGAGATCCATAAGTCTCCTGGGAAAATCGGGGGGTCGGCAAGTATGTAGCTGAGCCGCATCAGAGTGGTCAAAGAGCCGCATGCGGCTCCGGAGCCGCGGGTTGCCGACCCCTGGGCTAATCGCACCACTAATTATGCGAATATAGTTGTACACGTTGGCTCCAATGACACTAGAATGAGACAGTCAGAGATTACAAAGAGAAACATAGCCAGGACTTGTGATCTCGCCAGAAAGATGTCCAGGCATCGAGTAATTGTCTCTGGCCCCCTGCCTGCGAGAGGCAATGATGAGAGATATAGCAGATTAGTCTCGCTTAACAAGTGGCTGGCTAGCTACTGTAGGCAACAGGGACTAACGTTTATTGATAACTGGCCCTCTTTCTGGGGCAAACCAGGCTTGCTGATGAGAGACGGCCTTCACCCTAACCAGGAAGGCGCCATCATCCTGTCTAGAAACATAGACTACTATTTAAGTCTCACTTGACTGACTACACTAGAGCAAGCCCGGTCACAGGCAATTACAATGTCTGTTAGTCCGGGTGAGGAGTCAGTTAAGCTAGAACTAGCCAGCGCCAGGCTGGATAATCCATGTACGCATAGCAATTCTCTTAGAATAATACACAATTCACATAATGTTTTTTCTGTTGTGTCTGTGTCAGAGGTGGACATGCATTCTACTGAGGTGGCAAATTATGATATGTCCAGTCTATTGCAGCACCAAGCAAACAATCGGAAAATTACCGTCATATCAATTCCTAGATATGGTCGAAACTATTTAAAGTGCACTACGCATAATAAACGCAACATTGTTAATATTGCCACTACGGATAATCTTAACAAAAACTCGTCAAAACAGCCCAATACCTATAATATGGGCTTTTTAAACATAAGATCATTGTCTCCCAAGGCGTTATTAGTTAATGAGGTCATTAGAGACAACAATCTTAACGTCATTGGTCTTAGCGAAACCTGGCTCAAACCAGACGAATTTTTTGCGCTCAATGAGGCATCTCCTCCTAACTATACGAATGCGCATGTTGCCCGTCCTCTTAAAAGGGGAGGGGGTGTCGCACTAATATACAATGAAAATTTCAACCTTACCCCTAACCTAAATAATAAATATAAATCGTTTGAGATGCTTACTATGAGGTCTGTCACACCGCTACCTCTCGACCTGCCTGTTATCTACCGCCCCCCTGGGCCCTATTCGGACTTTATCAGTGAATTCTCAGAGTTCGTTGCTGATCTAGTGACGCACGCCGACAATATAATCATAATGGGGGACTTTAATATCCATATGAATACCCCATCGGACCCTCAGTGCGTGGCGCTCCAAACCATAATTGATAGCTGTGGTCTTACACAAATAATACATGAACCCACGCATCGCAACGGTAATACAATAGATCTAGTGCTTGTCAGGGGTGTCACCACCTCCAAAGTTATGATACTTCCATATACTAAAGTAATGTCCGATCATTACCTTATAAAATTTGAAGTTTTGACTCATTGTCAACAAGCTAATAATAATAACTGCTATAGCGGCCGCAACATTAATGCTGCCACAACGATGACTCTTGCTGACCTACTGCCTTCGGTAATGGCACCATTCCCAAATTATGTCGGCTCTATTGATAACCTCACTAACAACTTTGACGATGCCTTGCGCGAAATTATTGATAGTATAGCACCACTAAAGCAAAAAAGGGCCCCTAAAAGGCGCACCCAATGGTTTACAGAAGAAATTAGAGCTCATAAATTATCATGTAGAAAACTGGAACGCAAATGGCGCGCGACTAAACTTGAGGTTTTCCATCAAGCATGGAGTGATAGTTTAATAACTAATAAACGCATGCTTACCTTAGCTAAAGCTAAATACTACTCAAATCTCATCCGCCTCAACAAAAACGATCCTAAATTTCTGTTTAGTACAGTAGCATCGCTAACCCAACAAGGGACTCCTCCCAGTAGCTCCACCCACTCGGCAGATGATTTTATGAATTTCTTTAATAAGAAAATTGAACTCATTAGAAAGGAGATTAAAGACAACGCATCCCAGCTACAACTGGGTTCTATTAACACAAATACGACTGTATATACGACGGACACTGCCCTCCAAAATAGTCTCTCTATTTTTGATGAAATAACATTAGAGGAATTATTACAGCGTGTAAGTGGGATAAAACAAACAACATGTTTACTTGACCCACTTCCTGGGAAACTTATCAAGGAACTGTTTGTATTATTAGGTCCATCAGTGTTAAATATTATAAACTTATCACTTTCCTCCGGCACTGTTCCCCTAGCATTCAAAAAAGCGGTTATTCATCCTAGATCTAACCTCGATCCTGACCTCATGGTAAACTACCGACCGGTCTCCCACCTTCCGTTTATTTCCAAAATTCTCGAAAAAATTGTTGCACAGCAGCTAAATGAACACTTAGTGACTAACAATCTCTGTGAACCTTTTCAATCCGGTTTCAGGGCAAATCACTCTACGGAGACAGCCCTCGCAAAAATGACTAATGATCTATTGCTAACGATGGATTCTGATGCGTCATCTATGTTGCTGCTTCTTGATCTTAGCGCCGCTTTCGATACCGTCGATCATAATATTTTATTAGAGCGTATCAAAACACGTATTGGTATGTCAGACTTAGCCTTGTCTTGGTTTAACTCTTATCTTACTGACAGGATGCAGTGCGTCTCCCATAACAATGTGACCTCGGACTATGTCAAGGTAACGTGCGGAGTTCCCCAGGGTTCGGTTCTTGGCCCTGCACTCTTTAGTATTTACATGCTGCCGCTGGGTGACATCATACGCAAGTACAGTGTTAGCTTTCACTGTTATGCTGATGACACTCAACTCTACATGCCCCTAAAGCTGACCAACACGCCGGATTGTAGTCAGCTGGAGGCGTGTCTTAATGAAATTAAACAATGGATGTCCGCTAACTTTTTGCAACTCAACGCTAAGAAAACGGAAATGCTGATTATCGGTCCTGCTAGACACCAACATCTATTTAATAATACCACCTTAACATTTGACAACCAAACAATTACACAAGGAGACTCGGTAAAGAATCTGGGTATTATCTTCGACCCAACTCTCTCGTTTGAGTCACACATTAAGAGTGTTACTAAAACGGCCTTCTTTCATCTCCGTAATATCGCTAAAATTCGTTCCATCTTGTCCACTAGCGACGCTGAGATCATTATTCATGCGTTCGTTACGTCTCGTCTCGATTACTGTAACGTATTATTTTCGGGTCTCCCTATGTCTAGCATTAAAAGATTACAGTTGGTACAAAATGCGGCTGCAAGGCTTTTGACAAAAACAAGAAAGTTTGATCATATTACGCCTATACTGGCTCACCTGCACTGGCTTCCTGTGCACTTAAGATGCGACTTTAAGGTTTTACTACTTACGTATAAAATACTACACGGTTTAGCTCCAGCCTATCTCGCCGATTGTATTGTACCATATGTCCCGACAAGGAATCTGCGTTCAAAGAACTCCGGCTTATTAGTGATTCCCAGAGCCAAAAAAAAGTCTGCGGGCTATAGAGCGTTTTCTATTCGGGCTCCAGTACTCTGGAATGCCCTCCCGGTAACAGTTAGAGATGCTACCTCAGTAGAAGCATTTAAGTCCCATCTTAAAACTCATTTGTATAATCTAGCCTTTAAATAGACCCCCCCTTTTTTAGACCAGTTGATCTGCCGTTTCTTTTCTTCTCTCCTCTTCTCCCCTGTCCCTTGCGAGGGGGAGTTGCATAGGTCCGGTGGCCATGGATGAAGTGCTGGCTGTCCAGAGTCGGGACCCCGGGTGGACCACTAGCCTGTGCATCGGTTGGGGACATCTCTGTGCTGCTGACCCGTCTCCGCTCGGGATGGTTTCCTGTTGGCCCCGCTGTGGACTGGACTCCCGCTGATGTGTTGGATCCACTGTGGACTGGACTTTCACAATGTTATGTCAGACCCACTCGACATCCATTGCTTTCGGTCTCCCCTAGAGGGGGGGGGGGTTACCCACATATGCGGTCCTCTCCAAGGTTTCTCATAGTCATTCACCGACGTCCCACTGGGGTGAGTTTTTCCTTGCCCGTATGTGGGCTCTGTACCGAGGATGTCGTTGTGGCTTGTACAGCCCTTTGAGACACTTGTGATTTAGGGCTATATAAATAAACATTGATTGATTGATTGATTGTAACCCAACGATCCCACCCTCCCCCCCAAAAGAAAGAAACAGCAGGAAAACACAAAATAATAATATTTACAGATACATTAATTAAATAGGGAGGTGTTTAGGGCACGTCCGACCGGTAGGAGGCCACGGGGAAGACCCAGGACACGTTGGGAAGACTATGTCTCCCGGCTGGCCTGGGAACGCCTCGGGATCCCCCGGGAGGAGCTGAACGAAGTGGCTGGGGAGAGGGAAGTCTGGGCTTCCCTGCTTAAGCTGCTGCCCCCGCGACCCGACCTCGGATAAGCGGAAGAAGATGGATGAATGGATGGATAATTAAATAAAGAAAAAAGAAATAAAGGGACAAGCGGTAGAAAATGGATGGATGGATAATAATACATTATTAATAATAATCAGAAATAAAATAAAATAAACATATATACAGTATATACATATACACATATATATATACACGTATATATATATATATATATATATATATATATATATATATATATATATATATATATATGGAGTAATCCTTTTTTTTTTAGATTTTACAGTCAAAAACTAGCAGCTCAGTCAACAGAATTTTAACGCAAAAAACAGTGTTAGTTTTTTTCAAATTATTATTATTTTCAACAGTATTAATTTTGACATGCAGCTTTACCCTAACCGCGGATCGTTCCCTGAAAGGTGGCATGGGACCTTGGATAAAACTGTTACCAGGTTTTAAGCAAATGTCGCGAATTCAAGTAAAACATAAAAAAATTATAATCACACATTGAAAATACAATTGCATTTGTATACAAATATTGGGCTTTTTTCAGTTAATTCAAATTACAGGAGAGAGTAACAACCTGTGATCGGTTATGATTATCCAAATTCAAAAGTGTGATTAATCTGATTGATACATAATCATTTGACTAGCACTAGTGTGTGTGTGTATACGTATATATACACACACACACACACATATATATAGTTATACACACATTCTGTATATATATATATATATGTGTATGTATCGAGTGTTTGTGTGTGTATATGTATATACACACACACATATATATATATATATACACTACCGTTCAAAAGTTTGGGGTCACTCAAACAATTTTGTGGAATAGCCTTCATTTCTAAGAACAAGAATAGACTGCCGAGTTTCAGATGAAAGTTCTCTTTTTCTGGCCATTTTGAGCGTTTAATTGACCCCACAAATGTGATGCTCCAGAAACTCAATCTGCTCAAAGGAAGGTCAGTTTTGTAGCTTCTGTAACGAGCTAAACTGTTTTCAGATGTGTGAACATGATTGCACAAGGGTTTTCTAATCATCAATTAGCCTTCTGAGCCAATGAGCAAACACATTGTACCATTAGAACACTGGAGTGATAGTTGCTGGAAATGGGCCTCTATACACCTATGTAGATATTGCACCAAAAACCAGACATTTGCAGCTAGAATAGTCATTTACCACATTAGCAATGTATAGAGTGTATTTCTTTAAAGTTAAGACTAGTTTAAAGTTATCTTCATTGAAAAGTACAGTGCTTTTCCTTAAAAAATAAGGACATTTCAATGTGACCCCAAACTTTTGAACGGTAGTGTATATATATATATACACATCTAGTTATACACACATACATATATATGTATAAATGTGTGTGTATATATATATACATACAGTATATATGTGTGTATATATATATATATATGTGTGTATAACTATACATATATACACACACTGGTGCTAGTCAAATGATTATTTATCATAATCAGATTAATCACACTTTTGAATTTGGATAATCATGACCGATCACAGGTTGTTACTCGCTCCTGTAATTTAAATGAACTGAAAAAGCCCAATATTTGGACACAAATGCAATCGTATTTTCAGTGTGTGATGCATTTTTTTTATATATACATACAGTACATATATGTGTGTGTGTATATATATATATATATATACACATATATATACAGTATAGTTATACACATATATACATACCTGTGTGTATATATACATATATATATATATAGTTATACACATATATATACAGTTATACACATATATACATACACACTGTAAGTGTATATATATATATATATAGTTATACACATATATACATACATATGTGTATATATATACACATATATATACAAATACACACATACAGTATATATATATACATACATGTGTGTGTGTATATATATATATATATATATATATATATATATATATATATATATATATACATACATACATACGTGTGTATAAATACACATACACATGTATATATATATTTTTTTAAAGTATATTTTATAAAGTATATTTTATACGATGTTTGCACCAAATCAAGCATACAAATGTCTTATCACTACACTAAAAATGGCAAAACTACAATATTGCCCAAACCAATGGACGTGCGCTGTTCAGTATCGTGGCCACTGATTGGCTCAGCCTCAGCCAGCAATACTGTATTGGATTCAAAGAGCGTAACGTTGACTAAATGATGCCATTTCATGAATTGAAACAACAACGTGGAACAAGCACAAGAACTCCTACACAGGGTAGAGCTAGAGTGCGCCAAGGTTGGCCTTAGGCTAAATGCCAAGAAAACTGAGGTCATGACCTACAATGTTCCACCAGAACATCAACCTCTGATAACAGCAGGAGGCGCTGTGCTGAAAGAAGTTGAGGACTTCAAATACCTGGGCGGATGGGTCAACTCAACTGAGCAGGATTTAAAAGTGAGGAAGGCACTTGCATGGAGGGCCCTGAACGGCATGACCATTGTACGGAGCTCCAACCTCCCCCGTCAAATCAAACTCAGCTTCTTCTACGCGACAGTTGAGTCCGTTCTCCTCTATGGCAGCGAATGCTGGACCCTGAAGCCAACCCTGGAGAGGTCTCTGGATGGTTGCTACACCAGGATGCTGCGTGCAGTGCATAACATCAACAAGAGTGCGCACGTAACCAACAGAGTCCTCTACAGGGGAATACTAAGGGTGAGCGAGAAGATTGCTGTAAGGAGAATGAGACTAGCAGGGCACTGCCAAAGGCATCAGGAGCTGCCAGCCAGCAAGTTGGTACTGTGGGAACCAACACATGGGCATCGGTCAAGAGGACGTCCCACACTAACATACGTTGATATACTCAAGAAGGATGCAGGAGCTCAGAGTACCAAGGAACTGGCCAAATGTATGGAGAATCGGGATGACTGGAAGCAACGATGGAAGGCTCGTCTGAGGACGACCTAGAGAGAGGAATCTCATATTGTTGAAAAATGTATTCAGAAGGCCGTAAACAGTTTTTGTATGCTCTATGCAAATATTCATGTCTGGAACCAATTAAAGAAGGACACATATATAAAGTATTTATGTGTAAATGATGCTCAAGTCAGAAGGCGCATAAACATTTTAATAGTTTTTCATTTCAAAACAAAGCAACACTGAGGATTGTCCCCATCCAAGATGAGGTACAACCTTGCTAATGAAGATCAAAAATGGAGCTTGCATGATTTTAAAGTCTTGCTTCTTTTAAGGACCGTTCTCCAGCCTAGTCCATGCTTAGCTTTTTTTTCTTTTTAAAGAGTCTTGGTCCGAATCAGTAGGACAGCTCTGCTCACAAAGCACCAAGGAAATGAGTCCAAATATAATTTTTTGTCGTTCATCCACATTTACGACCAACGGGTCCTTTTTTCCCCCCCGATGAGCGATGGGAGGATGACTAAGCAAAGAAGCGAGAGCACAGCAGTTCACGTCACGTCTCCTCCCTCCAAAGTGCATCCTGATTGTCAGCGCTCTGAACACATGGCTTTAAATAAAGGTGCCTCGTTTTTTGTCAGGTTTTTTTTTTTTTTGCCATTACATGACACTTGTGTGTTTTCTCTCTCTAAATCACTCTAAAGTGCTGGTTCAAGGACACATTCAAACTTTTTAGTGCATTTCTTTCTATAGGTTCAAATGCACAACAAGGGAGTTTATAGTCTTATTTCCGCTCTTCTTGCTGCCGCACAAAAAAACATTCAATAAAAGGCCAGAGTGTTTTCCAAACAATGACAAGACAGCCTGCTGCGTGAGTTCACAGTCTGCAGTTACATGAACACCAGGTGCATAAAAAGGTCAAGAGGTTTCATCGGGTTAGGTCTGAATGGCATGCATTTGTATGGTACAAGCGCCTCTTTGCATATAGAAAACACACCTTTACACTAAATGGAGGATGCAGCAATGGCCCAATGAAGCAAGCAAGTTCTTTTTTTTCCCATGAACATCTGAATGTAAAGGGTCTTTTTTTCCCTCCCCGGACAAGGGATGATTTCAAATCAATGAAACACAGCACAACGTTCAGTCGGTAAAAGTTTGTCATGACATTCTCAAGAGTTTCTCAGGTGGCACTGACAAAGGATAAAAAGAAAATGTCCTGAAATGTTCTTAATTTTCTAAGTATTTTGCACTAGAATACACTTGAGGATTTATTTATTGACTTAGTCAATAACTTGCCAGTGACATTAACTTTTTAATAAGAGCAGCACATCCCATATAATGAGCCAACAAATGTAATATTTGACTAATTCAAATATTACATTTATTGAAGTTGTTGCATGTCCATCTGGATTTTGTTGTAGTTTGACTCGTATTGTGATTAGTTTAACATATTTGGGACAAAGTATTAATTTTGCTTGCACTTGGTGCACGGCTCTAAGACCATGCAATGATTTTGGATGAATGCAGGTGAATTTATCAGGAATTATGGATATTCTTTAAAAAGAAATAACAGAAAGATGAACAATAACTGGACATTTAATTAATATAAATTATAGTCAGAATTTTCGGCGGTTATTTTTCAATCTGATTTTTTGGGGGGTTATTTTTCCTTTTTTGGTCTTTAAAACTTAATTACATTTTAACGGACTTAAAAACGTACGTACGTATACGGCTGTACATACATACGTACAGCCCGGCCCATAGATACATACATTTAATGTATGTATATACGTACATACGTATATACAGTACATACATTTACATATACATGCGTATATATATATATATATATATATATATATATATATATATATATATATATATATATATATATATATATATATATATATATATATATATATACTGTATATATACATATATACACATATACATATATATACACACATACACATATATATACATATATATACACACATATATATATATATATATATATATATATATATATATATATATACATACATACATACATACATACACATATATGTATATATTTATATTCCTTGTGCACTACTTGACTGAAAGAGTGCGCACTTTGCCGATGATGTCACGTTATTGATGCAAAAATTCATTTTTAGACTATATGACACCGAGAGTAACAAAAAAATAAATTTAAAAAAAAAATATATTAATTATATATATTTTTTAAACTGGGACTTCCTGCGGGCCATAGTTTGGGGACCCCAGATTTAGAGAATATTCATAATAATTCACAATTAATTCCACATTCGCAACCCTATGTTTGAGCCATGTACATATTTATTTACAAGTGTACTCTGGTGCTATAGTGGAAACATCACTTTTGAAGAATTAATGACCAGCTATGAAACAAATCAAGTGATTTAGACAAGCAATATACTGACTTTGGAAGATGGCAGCTATGACCTAATAAGATAAAACACTACGTTGTTTTGGAGGTTAGTTTCAGTATAATTACAGCTTCAATAAAAACAAGGAAAAACAGACCGCATTTAATTCAGTCGTACAGTCGTGGTGCGCATGGTTTTACAGCTAATACTTCCACACAGTCATAGTTTAAGGCACAGCTTCACCACAGTGGAGCATATCCATATCTTCTTGACACTTTTTTCCTTAATAAGTCCTTTATCTTACTGGGTTTTAAAGTCTACTAAAATATATTGCTGTGCATCAGTTGCACTAACTAAACATTGATGATTTGATGAACAGTGCTAAGTTGAAATATTAACTCAAGTAGTGGCTCAACTGCAGAGATCACCAGGCATATGTCAATGCCTCAAAAGAGCTTGTTACTAATCGTTTCCTTGCTGTTACTGAGTTTGCACTTGCAGCACGGGCATAAGACCACGCCTATGCACACTTTCCCCCCCAACCCTTCATTTGGAAAGATGCATTAATTTGCCTTAAATTCATAAATATTTGCACATGCTGCACAGCTCTGGACAATGCTGAAGTCCATTTGATCAACCTAGTGGTTTCTCTTCTACACTTCATTTGGAGAGCGCTGGCGTTCACACGTTCACTTGAAGTTTATTCAAGTTTGCCGCAACGGCCGTGAGATATACTTAATGTATTTTTTTTACGTTTTAACCAACTTTATGGCTTCCCTTTAACCGTTTATTGAGGAAGAGGTTTGAGTTTGCACTTGCTGCATGGCCATAAGACCACACCTATGCACACTTTGTCAGTCAACTATTTAACCTCTTATTTGATGGAAATCATTTGTTTGAAGTTTATACACTTTTCGCTTTCTGCACGACCATACTCATGTGTACTTTGTCATTTTTTTTTATTACCTATTAACCTTTTATTTGATGGAAATCATTTGTTTGAGGTTTATTCATGTTTGAACTTGCTGCACGGCCATAAAACCACGCTGATATGTATTTTTGCTTAATGTTTAATCCACTTTGTATTTTAAAGTAAACCCTTTACTTAAGGAAATGCCCTAAAATGGCTTAATTGTATTCCCTTTTACACATGCTGCACAGCCATAAGACATTGTCAATGAGTATTTTGTTTGTCTTATGTTTAATCTATATAGTGATTTCTTGTAAACCCTCTTAGGGAGAAGATTAAGACCGCACCTATGTGCACTTTGTTAGGTTTTTTTTTTTAAACTAACCCTTTATTTGATTGATGCCCTAAAATGTCTGAATTGTATTTTATTTTGAACTTGCTGCACAGCCACAAGAATATGTGTATTTTGTTTGTCTTATGTTTAATCTACAAAGGTTTTTTTTTTTTTTTTAAATTTGCACTTGCTGCATGGCCATGAGACCTCACCTACACTATGTGCATTTTGTTAGCAATTGTTAAGCTTTTATTTATTGGAAATCATCCATTTGTTTTAAGTTTATTCATGTTTGCACTTGCACTGTAAGACCATGCCAATGTGCATTATGTGTTATACAAACTTTTCAAACCTCTATTTAGGGAGAAACGTTGATTTGTTGAAGCAGACAACTCACCAAGTGTCGAATTTAGGCTGCTAGAAAGAGGCCACTATTTGAGAAAATACGAAAATACATGTAATTTTAGTATGAGAATGACTTAAAAAAAAAGAAAGAAAGAAAGTGCTAAAAGCCGGCAGATTAGACTCATTCAGATTTCTATTCATTTCAGGGGAAAGGCTAATGTAACCCCTATTGGAAGACCTTTTAGGAACATTTAAAAAACAAAATAAAGCCAAAACATGTCTACATCTGACCACTTTGCCAAAGCAGCGCTGATGTTTACATTCATCCTGGGATCTCAGCCATTCTGTTCTATAATAGCCCTGTTCTAAGTGACCCAAGCAAACAAAAGAAAAACATAAGAGAGAACATTGTAAACATCACCAAGTGCAATTACAACCCTGTACACCTTTGTGCAGGACCTTCTTAAAGCTTCTTCTAGAACCTCGGGAATGGCACATTTTTAGACTAAACAAATATGTGTCGGGGTTTTGTCTTTGATCGTTTTTGTTCTTCTGCCAATCTTGATCAATGAAAACAATGATTATTTAACATTAATCAGGAATAAATTGGTAGGGAGAAAAATAATAAAAGCACACAAGCAAGACAGGTACATAAAAAAAGTTTCAAATCCATATTGGACACTGCCCCCATTACTAAAAAAATAGGACCACATATCAATTCAAATGTATACATTACCTGGGACAACATATAGGACACTTTCAGTTTCAAATTCAGTCGCTTCTTTTGAAAAATGTATAATTTCTCCTTTTCGAGTGCAAATACAATAAGCCAGCTGTACTGTGTAATATGCTTCTATTCAATAATTTACCCACCCTCCCCTCTGGAACAATACAAAATAACAGGATGAAAGAAAGACCATGTGGATGTAAACCACATCAAGGGACAACTGAAGGGCTTCTTGGAAAAAATCAGGCGCTGTGCGTCTTACCGGGGATGCGACAGTCGTCTCCGGGTGACACCCAGGTAAGTTCCAACACACTGACGTAAGATCCCAGTAAAAAAAACTAATTAATAACAACTTAAAACAGTCATTTGATGTATTAATCACAGTTCTCTGTGGATGCTTTGATGTTAATGAGTAACTGTTCTTCATCATTTGTAGCCACGCATGCAATATAACATTGAGTGCTTGTTCTTCTTCAGGATTTTTAACCCCAAGACAAGATTATTGTACTTTAAAAGCATTGTTGCATTGCATGGATATTTTTTTTTTTTATGCATCGGCTAGCATCTACACTGCATGTACGCGTGTGTGGGTTTGTGTAGTTGGAAATGGCGGTCCGAGGCAGACACAGGCATCACAGGTCACAGGGAATAAAAAAAAACAACTGCAGATGACTACAGTGTATCCCACGGGGTATGCTCCAATTGTTATTCTGCATATGTACAGTATACTACAAAGGAGTATAAGAGTCACACCAATTTATTTTCCAAAAATGTGAAAAAAAAGTGTTTAAGTTATTAGAATAAAGTCATAAGATTGCACTACATTTATAAGGCGGAAAAAAAGTCAGGTAATTTTATGTCAAAATTTCCACACAAACCAAAACCTAACATTCATTAGTGTGGCCAAAAACAAAAATGTAACTACTACTTTCGATTGTAAATGTATCATAAGGAGATAACGTAAAAAAATCCTATGATTGCAAACTTTTTTTGAAAAAATAAATACTGATTCAGTCAGCTTAGGTTATAACTTTATTTTTATTAGGTAGTAACTTAAAAAAAAAAAAAAATACAGCTTAGATAAAAATATTAGTGCTGTCAAATGAATCATTTTCTTAATCAGATTTTTAAATCTGGATTAATCATAATTAATCACAGTTGCTACAAAAGCGTTGCTTAACTTATTTGTGGTATTTTGTTGCTGCAGGTTTTCCAGCGATGAAGAACTAATAGCATCCTTGCCAGCAGCTGCGATTTTAAAATGGTTGTGCTGCGTTTATACGTAATTATTGCGACAAATATATGTGATTAATCACATAAATGATAAATAAATGGGTTATGCTTGTATAGCGCTTTTCTACCTTCAAGGTACTCAAAGCGCTTTGACAGTATTTCCACATTCACACACTGATGGCGGGAGCTGCCATGCAAGGCGCTAACCAGCAGCCATCAGGAGCAAGGGTGAAGTGTCTTGCCCAAGGACACAACGGACGTGACAAGGATGGTAGAAGGTGGGGATTGAACCCCAGTAACCAGCAACCCTCCGATTGCTGGCACGGCCACTCTACCAACTTCGCCACGCCGTGAAATAAAACTAACTCCTTAAATTTGACAGCCCTAAATAATATATAAAAAAATTGAAGCAGTCAAAAATAATGAGTTAACTCGTGATTGATCAAAAAAAAAAAAAAAAATCGCATTTATCATAAATAATTGCAGATTAATCACACAATTTATTTTGAGCACACATGCTCCTTTACGTAAACCGCGGTTGGTTAATTTAAAAGTGGCGTGAGTTGAGATGAGTTAGGAGACTCCAACTGTGTGCTTGCTGCCAAATTTCACCCCAAAATAATTCCAGTACTTCAGATAAAATGGTTAGCAGGTTTTGAGCAAATAAATGACATATATTCAAGTAAAACATTTAAAAAATGTTTGCATGTGACATTCTTAGAACATTTTTTTTTCCATATGTAAAAATATTGGGGTGTTTTTTTTTGTTAATTTAAACTATGTAAGCGAGTCATTTACTGTGATTAATCATGATTAATGCAAATCGAAAAGTGTGATTAATCGGATTTAAAAAAATAAACAGTTGACAGCACTTTAAAAAATGTTTGCTCTCAAATTTTTGCAACTTTTTTATTCCTCGAAAAAGTACTCAGAATATAATTTAGTTTTTCTCGTAATGTTGTGACTTTATTTTTGTCGTACAATAATTTTTTTGTGTTTATAATGTGACCGTATAACTCTTTTGTAGTATATCTACTGTAAACGTAGTCACTATTTTATCATAATTAAAGAAAGAAAATACAATTATGGCCCATGTTGAGATTTTAGATATTGTTACAGTAACACTGAATATGAAGGCGTGACATAGAAAACTGTGACTTGTGTTTTGCGGACAAAAAACATTGAGAACGGACGAATGTGTCCTCCAGTAGGATGCAGTAAACTGTTAAATACGCTCAGGAGGCAAATAATGTTTCTCTGCTTGATGCTAATGTGTACTATTTGAAATGTAATATATTCAAATACACATTAGCGTATTTGTCATCACCAATCACCAAAATTATTCCTGAGCGTGGCCACCACTGCTGCTCACTGCTCCCCTCACCTCCCAGGGGGTGGAACAAGGGAATGGGTCAAATGCAGAGGATAATTTCACCACACCTAGTGTGTGTGTGTGTGACTATCAGTGGTACTTTAACTTTAATTAGCATCAATGACGTATATTCCAAAGAAATAAGGAATTGGGGATACATTTGGACAGTCGATAAACCGCAGACAAGAGAATTGCCTTTGTG
Source organism: Entelurus aequoreus (assembly GCF_033978785.1). Lineage (NCBI taxonomy): Eukaryota > Metazoa > Chordata > Actinopteri > Syngnathiformes > Syngnathidae > Entelurus > Entelurus aequoreus. The sequence continues at coordinate 15,584,212 of NC_084751.1, read as the reverse complement.
TCCAAAAAGTAGCGAATTGGGTGAGATTCAATTCGGTCAACACTGCGAGCGACTATCTGGATGCCATGCCTATGTTTGCTTGGACCGCTTTGTACGTGTATCGTTACGTGTACACATTCACCTCAGTGTGACCAATTCCTGTGGCGTCAGATCACAAGCTTCTTGCACTGGATATTTTCTCTGGAGGAAGCACAGTGGAGGAGAGTTGCTGCGGAGGATTTGCGACAAGCAAAAAGGTTAAAAGCGAACTTCAGGACGTGAGCGCCAACATTCACTGTCCGTTCACCCTCAGGCCTTGTCCGAAACCTTCCTGCTCGGACGAGGCGTCGCCGCAAGCGCCCGCCTCAGTGCCGGGAATCAAGGCGGGCGCCGCCAGTGATCCGTTGACGGTCCCTAAGCCGGCTTCATCTTCATCCTCATCCTGCTCCTCCTGAGCTCCACCCCCTGCGGCTTCCGCCTCCGCTCCCGCCGTCGCCGAGCCTGGGCTTCCGTCGGCTAGCGGTGGATGAGTCCTCAGAGGGTCCTTACGGTCGGGATACAGCCTCTGCTCAAAGGTCTTGAAGTCGGGCTCGAAGGGGAGGGGAACCCCTTGTTGGGGGATGGCGCCGAGGCCCAGCCCCAGGCCCGCGGGGGCGCCGGCCATTGCCATGCCGGCGCGGTACACCTCCATGCCGTCGGGCAGCATGGACTTGATCTTGGGCAGCCATCGCTTGCGGACGCGCCGTGCGTTTGTGCACATGTCAGCAGCAATCACATTCATTTCACTCTCCTTGAAGTTGGGGTTGAAATTCTGACAGTAGACTGCAAAAGAGAAGGCACAACAAAGTTGCTATTTCATTCAGTACAATTTCAAAAATGTACCACTTGAGACACAATTATAGTCTAACGCAGTGTTGTTCAACCACTGTGCCGGGGCCCACTAGTGTACCGTGAGATACAGTCTGGTGTGCCGTGGGAAATTATCTGATTTCACCTAATTTGGTTAAACATATTTTTACAAACCAGTAATTATAGTCTCTAAATGATGTGTTGTTGTTGAGTTTCTGTGCTGTGTAGAGCTCGGCAGAGTAACCGTGTAATACTCTTCCATATCAGTAGGTGGCAGCCGGTAGCTAATTGCTTTGTAAATGTCGGAAACAGCAAGAGACAGTGTGCAGGTAAAAAGGTGTCTAATGCTTAAACCAAAAATAAACAAAAGGTGAGTGCCCCTAAGAAAAGGCATTGAAGCTTGGGGAAGGCTATGCAGAACGAAACTAAAACTCAAAGGCCTACTGAAACCCACTACTACCGACCACGCAGTCTGATAGTTTATATATCAATGATGAAATCTTAACATTGCAACACATGCCAATACGGCCGGGTTAACTTATAAAGTGCAATTTTAAATTTCCCGCCACACTTCCGGTTGAAAAAGCCTTCGAAGGATGACGTATGCGCGTGACGTAGCCCGAGGAACAGAGGTATGCCTTCTCCATTGAATACAATACAAAAAAGCTCTGTTTTCATTTCATAATTCCACGGTATTCTGGACATCTGTGTTGGTGAATCTTTTGCAAATTGTTTAATGAACAATGGAGGCTGCAAAGAAAAACGTTGTAGGTGGCTGTAGCAACACAAGGACCACTTACTCGGATAGCAGACACCTAGCCGATGCTAGCAGATGCCTAGCCGATGCTAGCAGACGCCTAGCTGATGCTAGCAGACCCACCGCACGGATGATCTGGTGAAGTCCTTCGTCGCGCCGTCAATCGCTGGAACGCAGGTGGGCACGGGTGTTGCTGAGCAAAGCAGATGAGGGCTGACTGGCGTAGGTGGAGCGCTAATGTTTTTATCATAGCTCTGTGAGCTTTGGTTGCTAAGTTAGCCTTAGCGTCGTTAGCAACAGCATTGTTAAGCTTTGCCAGGCTGAGATCTATTAACCGTGTAGTTACATGTCCATGGTTTAATAGTATTGTCGATATTCTGTCTATCCTTCCAGTCAGGGATTTATTTATTTTGTTTCTATCTGCATTTGAGACAGATGCTATCACGTTAGCTCATGCTAAAGATGCTAAAGAGCTTCGTCGATGTATTGTCGTGGAGATAAAAGGCACTGTAATGTCCATTTTGCGTTCTCGACTCTCATTTTCAAGAGGATATAGTATCCGAGGTTGTTTAAAATACAAATCCGTGATCCACAATAGAAATAGGAGAGAGTGTGGAATCCAATGAGCCATCTTGTACCTAAGTTACGGTCAGAGCGAAAAAAAATATTTATTTCCCTGCATTCTAGTCCGTCACTCTAACGTTCCTCGTCAACGAATATTTCATCCTCGCTCAAATTAATGGGGTAATCGTCACTTTCACGGTCCGAATAGCTCTAGCTGCGTTGAAAACAATCGGAAAATATGAGGGAGTGAACAACTGACAACGTCACGCTACTTCCGGTAGGGGCAAGGTTTTTTTTTATCAGAGACCAAAAGTTGCGAACTTTATCGACGTTCTATACTAAATCCTTTCAGCAAAAATATGGCAATATCGCAAAATGATCAAGTATGACACATAGAATGGATCTGCTATCCCCGTTTAAATAAAAAAAATTCATTTCAGTAGGCCTTTAACTGGCTACAAAGTAAAGTAGTAGTAAGTACATTTTATTTATAAAGTGCTTTTCACAGATAAAATCACAAAGCGCTGTACAAAACATATGTGAAGTAAACAACAATTCAATTAAAACAACAGGGGCAACATCATAAAAATAAAACAAAGTGGATTAAAATTGATAGTTAAAAGGTGCATTAACTAAAAGCTTTACTAAAAAGAGAAGTTTTCAAATGTTTCTTAAAAGTGTCAACACAGTCAAGATCACGAAGGGGCTGGTGCAAATTGTTCCCGAGTCTGGGAGCTATAGCCTGGAATGCCAGGCTATATACTCGTTTTAAAACGAGTTATTGTGATCTTTAGATGACCCTGGCCTGGAAGAGTAGGGGCATAACAATATTCCACTTTGAAATATTTTTTTGGGGAAAATATTGCATATTTTGTCCATATTGTGTTTGCCATAAAAATGTAAGTTTCTGATGACAAGAGGGCATAAAACAAAAAAAACTGAAAATAAAAACGTATAAAAATATCTGAAGTTGACCTAGAGATTTTTAAGCGTTGACAATAAAAAATAAAATAAAATAAAATAAATTAAATAAATTTAAAAAAGAATGAAAAACAGAATGCTAGACGACAGCAAAGACTTACTGTGGAGCAGAGACGGCGTCCACAATGTACATCAGAACATGACATGACAATCAACAATGTCCCCACAAAGAAGGATGAAAACAACTGATTGCTAAAACAAAGTAGATGCGGGAAATATCGCTCAAAGGAAGACATGAAACTGCTACAGGAAAATACCAAAAAAAGAGAAAAAGCCACCAAAATAGGAGCGCAAGACAAGAACTAAAACACTACACACAGAAAAACAGCAAAAAGCTCAAAATAAGTCATGGCGTGATGTGACAGGTCGTAACAGTACACCTACTTTGAGACAAGAGCTATATTGATGCATCCTTGGTTATGGTTTAAAGTCATATCCAACAATTAAGACAACGATTTTTTACTGTCAACTGAGTTTCGTTTTTTTAATGATTTCTGCTGGTGGTGTGCCTCCGGATTTTTTCAACGCAAAAAATGTGCCTTGGCTCAAAAAAGGTTGAAAAACACTGGTCTAACTAAGCCTACTCAGAACAACAAAATTATACATTTCTTCATATTTTAATGTCAAGGTGCAGAATTTTTTTATTTATTTTTACCTAATATTATCTATTGTATGATTATAAAGTGCAGGGATAAATATCTTCATACTAAGAAATTTTTTAAAAAAAAAGACATGCAGTGGTACTTCAACTTAAGCTGTCTTCAATTTAAGATTGTTTTGAGATAGCAGCTGTGTCTCAGCTAATTGTTATGGTTTGAGTTGCAAGCAAGAATTATTGTTAAGCATCCCCAGCATTAGTTGGCGTAGCAAATTTCATGGTGGTGAACCCCGAAAGATCCGCCCAAAACATTTGATTTTATTTGCTAGCATTAGCTTAAAGCTAGTGATCGACAACTTGGCGAAGCAGTGCAAGCGTAGCAATGCTAGTCTGCGCCATATTGAAGCAGAATGAGTCTAACCCCAGCCACCAATGTCAAAATAATAACTTATAGATGGACAGTTATCCATGATAATACAGAAAAGCTGCTGATAGTGTGTTTGACGGTGTTGCAGCTGGAAGGAGATATCGCACGAGTCCACTCCCCAAGGTAGATGCTGTACATAATTATTAAATTAATTTCAATAGAAGACATTATTTTGAGATACAAGTGTTTTGAGTTAAGAGCTCCGTCACAGAACCAAATACGCTATAAATAGTTCTTTGCAATGTTTGTCATATATTCTCATATTTTATTTTGATTTAAATATTTCATTTAAATTACTTTACAAAGTTAAACCCACTGATGAAAATGTAACTAGAGCGGTACCTCGGGATACGAGTGCCTAAGCCAGGGGTCCCCAAACTACGGCCCGCAGGCCGAATACAGCCCGCCAGCGTCCAAAATCCGCCCCGCAGGAAGTACCAAGTTAAAAACAAACAAAAATATATATATATATATATTTTTATTATTATTATTTTTTTAAATCTGTCCTTTCTAATCCATTTTCTACCGCTTCTTACTCTCGGTGTCTAATCATATTGTCTAAAAATACATTTTCCCATCGATAACGTGACATCATCGCGCTCGCGGCGCAGTGTCAGGCGAGCGCAAGGCAAGTGCGCGCTCTTTCAGTCAGTTAGTGTGCGAGGAATATATATATATATATATATATATATATATATATATATATATATATATATCCATCTATTTTCTACTGGTTGGTGTAGTGAATACCACAGTAAACTCGCAATCTATCTATCATAAATGTTATTAATGATCATATTTTTATTTCATTTCGACACAAAAATCCTTAAAAACTATATATATATTAAAAAAAATATTTGTATTACTAAAATATTTGTATTTAGTTATTTATTTCCATTTTAAATAGGAATAATACAAATCATTGTAATAATACTACTTGTGTTTTAATATTGTTATGTGGAAACAAATCTACTTCCAATTGTATTCTATTTTTCAATTTGTGTGTGTATTTCAGAGAATTCACTTACGTTTGACAGCGTTGAGGACCCTGCTGTCCAGGGGTTTCCTACTGGGGTCGCTGGTGGAGGAGCGGATACCCGTCCCACAGCTGTTGGCTAAAGTGTTTCTGCAATGTGGGCAAATCGACACCAGGGGGCAAAGTCAGCAACAGGACGGATCACCAAGCAAATGCAAACACATGAGGACACACTGCAAACCGCATTGCACAATGTGGCCACAGATGGAGTGTGAAAGTGGCTTTTGTGACAACAGCAAGGGTGTTGGGAATCACAAAAGACTCTTAGAGATTCATACAAAGCGTTGTGCGTGCCTCACCTATCAAAGAAGGTTGCTAGGAGACGACGCAGCAAAACTTTGTGTTTGATGCCGGCGCAGAGGTGACAGTTCATGAGTTGTCCTCGAGTCATGAACACCTGTGTACCTGTGTGGGAAAAAAAGGTGGGGGAGAAGACAACTAAAACATTTGAATAATCTGGCTCTGTTGTGCTCTTCTTCTGTCCAAATAATCCATCCATCCATTTTCTACCGCTTGTCCCTTTTGGGGTCGCGGGGGGTGCTGGAGCCTATCTCAGCTGCATTCGGGCGGAAGGCGGGGTACACCCTGGACAAGTCGCCACCTCATCACAGGGCCAACACAGATAGACAGACAACATTCACACTCACATTCACACACTAGGGTCAATTTAGTGTTGCCAATCAACCTATCCCCAGGTGCATGTCTTTGGGAGGAAGCCGGAGTACCCGGAGGGAACCCACGCAGTCACGGGGAGAACACGCAAACTCCACACAGAAAGATCCCGAGCCCGGGATTGAACTCAGGACTACTCAGGACCTTCGTATTGTGAGGCGTATGCACTAACCCCTGTTCCACCGTATTATTATTTGTAAAATAAAATACAAAAAAAAAAGGAATGAGATACTTAGTCTCCAATAACACAAAGCTGACAATATCTGTTTTCAATATTTTTAAGTAATAAAATATCAATATGGCCCCCGCATACTTTGACTTTTTAGTGTGCGGCCCTTGATTGAAAAAGTTTGGAAACCCCTGAACTAAAGTATCGAAAATATCGATATTTTGATTGGAGGATCGATATTAGAGCCTAAAGAGATGGTATCAATATTCAAGTATGGATCCACAGATCACTATGGATTACTAAAATAATCAATAGCTGCAGCCCTACGAGCTGAAACAATATTTCAAGACGGATACAGAATATAGGCGGCAGATGACAGGAAGTTATTACGCCAACTTACTTCGTACTCCTCCTTGAAGCCGTAGCTGTCGGATGTTTTCATCAAATCAGACAAATAATATTCCCTAAATTGACGTGTTTTGTATTTTTAATTAAGAATAGAAAAGAATGTGTAAATCCCTGAGAAATGAATGCTGGGCGATGCCAACACAGAGTACAGATGGCGAGGAAATAAATAGGACCATAAATGCTTATTAACACATCACAGCATATCATTTCAATAACAAGGCAGAGTGGAAACTCTAAAGTCAATCAACCACCGCTTATTCAAGCAATACAAATGTACATTTAAACATTCATAAAATGTAAAAATAAAATGAAAAGAGAATTTAACCAATATAGACTAGAATGGCACTAGGTTGACAATTGTTTTTTTTTTTAAATGTACAGATACCGTAAATTCCGGACGATAAGCCGCTACTTTTTTCGTGCCCTTTGAACCCTGCGGCTTATAAGACAGAGTGGCTAATTTATGGATTTTTCTTCGCTGACCTCAATAATAAAAATAATTTTATATACTGTATGTATACAAAAAAAGCAAAAACACTAACAGGGTGTTTTATTGTTTGTGCTATGGCGCTATCTTTTGGACGAATTAGCTCATTGGTAGTGCTTTTTTACCCCAACTGTAGTGCTTCTCAGTCTTCTAGCCATCCACAGCGTTTTTACTTGTATGGATTCTTCATTCATCACTCCAAGCAACGTTTGTACGTTTTACAGTATAACTAAAACTGTTTATACTTACTAAACCGTCCCATGTGTAATATCTGTAGGAGTGTTTTCATGCATAGTTCATAATGTAATGACGCTAGCGTTGATAGCATTAGCTCAGTGGTTCTTAACCTTGTTGGAGGTACCGAACCCTACCAGTTTCATATGCGCATTCACCGAACCCGTCTTTAGTGAAAAATTGAATGATGTTTTTTTTCAAATTCAAGACAAAGTTATATGTTTTTGGTAACACTTTAGTATGGGGAACATATTATAAGTAACAAAGACTTAATTTAGAGTTATTTGGACACTAGGGGAACATATTCTTAGTAATAAAGACTTAATTTAGAGTTATTTGGTTAGGGTTAGGGTCAGGGTCAGGGTTAGGGTTATAATAAGGCCGTGCCGAATAAGGCATTAATAAGTACTTAATAATGACTAGTTAAGAGCCAACATGTTAGTAATTTGCATGTTAATAAGCAACTAATTAATGGTGAATATGTTCCCCAAACTAAAGTGTTACCATGTTTTTTACTGGTGCATAAAATGAACCGTGCATGAACATCACCTTGTTCGAACAACAAAACCCACACAGTGCATAAACTCACAACAAATTACACACCTGCAAACCAGTCAGCTGTTGTCATATCCGTAATACGCCGATAGGGAGTAGTTTGTATTTACACGATGAGCCGGGTGTGTTTTGACCACCGCCGAACCCTTGAGGCCGACTCACCGAACCCCTAGGGTTCGATCGAACCCAGGTTAAAAACCACTGCATTAGCTAATATGCGAACACGTTTACGAGTGTCTGCGTTAGTATTATTAACTTATAACAGCATTATTTTTGTATCGTTTCAGTTTCACTAATTCCTCAGTAAATTCACCAAGACGTCACCGTGGAGTTATTGAGTCTGTTTAGCTGATTGGAGAGCCAGCTTCCGCAGTTGGTGGGTCCATGACGATGACTTCTGTTTTCTTTGATCAGCCGTTTTACTGCCATGTGACAGGCACCGTTTGGAAACAATTAAGGTATAAACATTTAAAGAATCTTACTGTGTAAATAACTTGTGTCGCTGCGGCTTATAGTCTGGGGCAGATAATATATGGAAAAATTATTTTTTCTTCAAAAATGTTGTGGGTGCGGCTTATATCCCGGTGCACTCTATAGTCTGGAAAATATGGTACATGCATTTCACTGGTGAGCAGCCAAGACAATAAACCCCCCTCAAAAACAAAACAGTGTGAATGCTTGATTAGGCTTTAAAAGTCACATGTTCATTTTGTCAACATTGAAACTTAGGTAAAAAGCATTGGCGTGAATTGCTTGCCACACAATGAAGACAATAAAATTCATTAGGTTGCTCAAATGAAGCGGATATCATGATTTTGTCTCACGATAATTAAAAAAATAATACAATTTTATCATGCTTTTTGAGCCTTTTAATTCTGCCTAAATGATCTGCGAAGAGCATCTCATGTTATTTTTGTAATGTGATAATATCAACAATTGCTATAATCAATTTATAATAATCTTTTTTTCACTAAATTGAGTTTGGAATCATTATTTTTTTTTAAACACAAACAATGTAATGGACTGCATCAAAACGTCACTATATACATATGTTAAAGCGCATGTTTCCCATGAATGAACCGCAGCTCTCCTGTGCAGACAGCACTCATGCAGTCCTCAAATATTGCTCATCCAAATATATATTCAAAATGTCATTCCTACATTGAAATTTGTTATTTATAAAATACGTATTCCTTTTTATTTTTCAATTCTACGTAACAAACAGGTAATAAAATCAAAGACATTTGACAGATTATTTTAATGGGAAAACTATTACAAAAAAAGGGAATGAAGGCACAACTAAATTTGAATGTTTAATTGCACAAATACATAAGTTATTGCATCTTAACACAAAATAAGCAAGGAACATTGACTTCCTGTTTAGGTTGCATCTTTAGGCCAGCCTACTTCATATGTGATACATATATATGAATTCATATACATATAATGTGATTAAAACCAAAATAAATATTGCATAAATCATGTATAAACGCAGATTAATCACGCAATTTATTTTGATTGACCGCACATGCTTCTCTACCTCAAATGCGGAGGGTTACCTGAAAGGCGCAGCAGGTTATTGTACGGTCAGTGATCAGGTCAATGCATACGCCAATGCAAACATGAGTAAGGAGAGACTGACTGGTGTGCTCACTGGCAATTTTTTCTTCAAAATACACGCTGACTCGAATTTAGATAAAACTGTTACCAAGTTTTTAGTAAATACATAACGTGCATTCAATTAAAACATTAAAAAAAATGTTTGTGTATGAATTCGCTCATTGGTAGTGCTCTAGCACATCCACAGTGTTTCTACTTGTATGGATTCTTCATTCATCGCTCCAAGCAACAATTGTAAGTTTTACAGTATAGCTAAAACTGTTAATACTTATTAAATCGTCTCCTGAGTGATGTCTGTAGGAGTGTTCGCATGCATTTCAAAACATTCTGACAATAAAATTGCATTTGTGTCAAAATAATGTGTCTTTTTTAAAGTTAATTTGATTTATGCAAGCAAGTAATTTACGGCATTTAATCCAAATTTAAAAGATTTAAAAAGACAGCACTAATATTAACACGGTATATAAATATATGTGATAACCACCCTCAAACAGAATGTGATAAATGGAACTCCTTGCTCGCATTAAGGCTAACAACTGTGTTGAGCTAATCAGTTAGCTAATATCAATCTCAACTATTTACACTTTTTAAGGGTAAACATTTTTTGGGTTATGAAAACCTTGCGTAAAAGCCCCCCCCTCCCCCCTCCAAAAAAATACTGAAGAAGGAAATATTTAGTATTTGACATGAAAAACACAGAAAGTCCTCTCACCTCAAGTTCAACTAGCTCACTCCAGAGAAGACTATGTAGCTGAGCAATTTTGTACATTTTCACAATAATTTGAGAGACAGCGCCTTCTCGTGACAATAAATAAGTGGGAGAACCAACCCGTGTGCCAACTCAACCCCTACTCACTTTTGTATCATATTGATAGTTACCGTATATTACAGACTTTTGGATGTGTTTGCGACGTTTTATTTCACCTCATGTAATTCACCCATGATGAGCAGAGAGTGATTTTGCTCAGTTACCCTAAGATTGCCTACCTTTATCTTTTTCGATTGTGTCACACTGTATTTGTATCAGTACATTCACAATGTGTGTAGTGCCTACCAGCAACCAGTTCCAACTTCTCCCCGGGGTCGCCCTCAGTGTAGAGCTTAGGGTGGCAGCGGTAGCCTATCTGGCTGATCAGGCTGGCGGGCAGCGCCACCAGGTCTCGACGGATCAGCACGCAGTTGCGGTTCTCCAAGGCCAGTGGCACTCCCGCCATGTCGGGCTTGTCCGGGACTGTGGAGAGTGATGGGAATAAGCTGAGACTAAGTTTTCGATATTGATACACAAACATCAGAGAACATCACAATGTATCGCATAAAGCATCTTTGAGTATTGCTCAATAGTTTTGTTCAGAATTACTGTATGTTCATCGTGCAGATATTGTTTAATCACAAATTAAAAGTGCACTGCTGACATCACATGGACAAAGATAAGACCTTCTGGAGGAAAGTTCTGTGGTCAGATGAAACAAAAATTGAGCTGTTTGTCCACAATACCCAGCAATATGTTTGGAGAAGAAAAGGTGAGGCCTTTAATCCCAGGAACACCATCCTACCGTCGAGCATGGTGGTGGTAGTGGTGGTGGTAGTTTTATGTAAATGGGACAGTAAAGAAGAAGGATTAGCAAGAAATTCTTCAGGACAACCTAAAATCATCAGCCCGGAGGTTGGGTTTTGGGCGCAGTTGGGTGTTGCAACAGGACAATGACCCCAAACACACATTAAAAGTGGTAAAGGAATGGCTAAATCAGGCTAGAATTAAGGTTTTAGAATGGCCTTACCAAAGTCCTGACTTAAACGTGTGGACAATGCCGAAGAAACAAGTCCATGTCAGAAAACCAACACATTTAGCTAAACTGCACCAATTTTGTCAAGAGGAGTGGTCAAAAATTCAACCAGAAGCTTGTGGATGGCTACCAAAACCGCATTATTACAGTGAAACTTGCCAAGGGACATGTAACCAAATATTGACATTGCTGTATGTATACTTTTGACCCAGCAGGTTTGGTCACATTTTCAGTAGACCCATAATAAATTCATAAAAGAACCAAACTTCATAAATGTTTTTTGTGACCAACAAGTATGTGCTCCAATCACTCTATCACGAGTTGTAGAAATTATTGGAAACTCAAGACAGTGTATGTAAACTTTTGACCACGACTGTATAATTTATTGATGTGAGGATGAATAAATGTTCTGAACTCCTGTTTCGAAGCAAGTGTTGTACTAAGCACAATAATACTGCCCTAACTTTGGATGCACAAATGGAGGTGGCCCTGTTTTTAAAGACATAAAGGTAGGAATGTGGAATTCGGTCAAATCCTCAAGTTCATGTAAACATGTGGTCGAAAAAACAAGAACATCAAAAGCAGCAGTGGTATATCCAGAGTGCTCTGTTGGTTACAATGCATCCTCCCGACATACACACACACAGCAGCTTTTTTCAAGACATGTCACGTCCGTGATTTATGAAAGGTTAAATAATGTAAATGTAATGAAACGGATGTGCATGTAGCTTTTTTCGCTCTGCGCACACAGTGCATAACATGTCTGAACAAGGAGCAAATATGACATTCCAAAAAAGCTGACGTTTGCGGTTATGTAGACGTTAAGTAAATATTTCTGCAAGTCATGATGAGTTTTACTTTGAAATTTGGCCAGACATCAAATGAATTTCCTCTGTCGGCGAGCGCCAAAGTCGAGCAGAGAAAATATTGCACCCACCAAAAGCCCACACAGAGTGTACATGCGAGACCAATGTGTCTTAATGGCGTCTGATTAAGTAAATTGTTTATTCTAACCTACAGATGACTCCACATACTGTGGCCAATCAAATCATATTAAAATAGCACTAAAGTTAACAGCTGCAGCTCATTTGGTTTTGAATAAAAATTAAATAGACATTTAGCTGTTGTTGACACGGGCTTTCAGATAGCTAACAGAGTTTGAAACGGCTTATGGTTGCGATTAAGCAGCTAACACGTTAAAATACAGATTCCTGAGCGCGGCCACCGCTGCTGCTCACTGCTCGCCTCACCTCCCAGGGGGTGGAACAAGGGAATGGGTCAAATGCAGAGAGTAATGTCACCACACCTAGTGTGTGCGTGTGCCTATCAGTGGTACTTTAACTTTAACAGTGGCTAACAAATAGTCAGAGGTATAACAATTTTAATGGATGTTCCGCCTCAGGCCTTAGCAGTTAACATTGGCTATGAGGTAGCTAAAACAGGCTAATATTAAACAGCTACTATTAGTGGCTAAAAGGTTTCTAATATAACTATGCTAACAACAGATGTTCAAAGTCTCAGGCTTGAATGTACCAATATTTAACAATGGCTAACAACTAACTAAAAGAGGTCTGGCTATAGGAGAGCTAACAGAATACAAAAGTATTTGGCCACCCATCCAAATGATCAGAATTAGGTGTCCTAACCACAGGTGTATAAAATCAAGCATGGAGACTGTTTCTACAAACATTTGTGAAAGAATGGGCCGCTCTCAGGAGCTCAGTGATTTCCAGCGTGGAACTCTCATAGGATGTGCAACAAATCCAGTTGTGAAATTTCCCCACTCCTAAATATTCTGGGTTTGGAGGTTGCCAGGAGAACGGTACATTTCGGACTGCATTGTGCCGAATATTAAATTGGTGGAGGAGGAATTATGGTGTTGGGTTGTTTTTCAGGAGTTGGGTTTGGCCCCTTAGTTCCAGTGAAAGGAACTTTGAATGCTCCAGGATACCAAAACATTTTCGACAATTCCATGTTCCCAACCTTGTGGGAACAGTTTGGAACGCGCCCCCTCCTCTTTCAACATGACTGTGCACCAGTGCACAGAGCAAGGTCCATAAAGACATGGATGACAGAGTCTGGTGTGGATGAACTTGACTGGCCTGCACATAGTCCTGACCTGAACCCGATAGAACACATTTGGGATGAATTAGAACGGAGACTGAGAGCCAGGCCTTCTCGACCAACATTAGTGTGTGACCTCAACAATGCGCTTTTGGAAGAATGGTGTAAAATTCCTATAAACACACTCCGCAACCTTGTGGACAGCCTTCCCAGAAGAGTTGAAGCTGTAATAGCGGCAATAGGTGGACCGACATCATATTGAACCCTATGGGTTAGGAGTAGGATGGCACTTCAAGTTCATATGTGAGTCAAGGCAGGTGGCCCAATACTTTTGGCAATATAGTGTATAGTCAAAAGCTTACATGTCTGTATAGATACAATTATAAGCATTGGACGATGATAATCTTGAATAGTTGAAAAGATTACACTAATTTACTCTCTAGCGAATTAGAATTAAAGTCTATATGAATAAGAATTAACATTAAAGTGTCGCTATAGATGCCAATGTTTACTACAACCACTACTACACACAGGAAAACATGTGGAAGAGAATTGCAAGTAGGTCCTGCCTCCGTGTACCGAAAAACAAAGATTATGGATTCATTTAATTCCACTGTCCGAATAAACTCAGGTGCTGAGATATCACTGAATTAGCTAATTAACATAATATACGAAGAAGCCATTTTAAAAATGGTATCTCTTTAAAACATCCTGTAAAAATGCATGTCCTCTAAAATATACCTTAGAATAGTCACAAACTAGAGGATACACTTTTTAATCAGGATACAATTTTAAGAAATAATTAAAAGGTTTTTATGGAATAATAAATGAACATCACACTAGGAATGCAAATGTGTTTGGAAATGAATGACTGATTTAAACATTTTAGACATGTCATAGAACGATATTTGGAAAATACCAATAAGTCCTTTAAATGCATTAAAAATCAGCTCAGTCAATTTAACATCTTGAATTGTGTTTTACATCCTCAGTTGTTTAAAATGGGTACATCCGATAGCAAGTTTAAAGTGTCAGGCAGCTGAAGGAACTCGTATTCAGTTACTGTAGGAATGTCAGTGAATAAAAGAGTGCGGCCTGTTGTAAGAATTGCCTTGGTTATCCATCGTAGGTCACGTGAGGTGTGTCACGAGAGTTGTTAATGTTAGCCAAGTGAGGTCATGTGTGTTGAACTGGAGACGACTCACATGAAGGAGTCGTGTATGAAACAAAGCTCAGCTTCCTCACTAATATGACACGGTGTCAGAGTTAAGGGCTACACGAGCTACAGTCACCAAATAATGGCAAAGTTTGGGACCCCAAAGCTGTCTGATTTTGCCGTTCCAGCGCAGTGTTTGCTATAGAGGTAAAGCTTTTCACGCTTTCAGACCTTACAAGACCTCTTATATCCAGTTTGAAAGCCAAAAAAAATAAACAGACAGACGTTGCAATTTATCAATAACGGACATATTTATTGAGTTTATTCTCATTTATTGTACGATTAATTGACTATCGGCCCAGGCATACAATTCATTGTATAACATTTTTTAATGCCTCTAGAAATCGAATGTAATGCCATTGCAATTTAAGGCCTTAATTTTCGCAAAATCCATTTAATCTCTTTTTAAAGGCCTACTGAAACCCACTACTACCGACCACGCAGTCTGATAGTTTATATATCAATGATGAAATCTTAACATTATAACACATGCCAATACGGCCGGGTTAACTTATAAAGTGACATTTTAAATTTGCCGCTAAACTTCCGGTTCGAAACGCCTCTGAGGATGACGTATGCGCGTGACGTGGCCCGGCGAACACGGGTATGCCTTCCACATTGAAGCCAATACGAAAAAGCTCTGTTTTCATTTCATAATTCCACAGTATTCTGGACATCTGTGTTCGTGAATCTGTTTCAATCATGTTCATTGCATTATGGAGAAGGAAGCCGAGCAAGCAAAGAAGAAAGTTGTCGGTGCGAAATGGACGTATTTTTCGAACGTAGTCAGCCACAACAGTACACAGCCGGCGCTTCTTTGTTTACATTCCCGAAAGATGCAGTCAAGATGGAAGAACTCAGATAACAGAGACTCTAACCAGGAGGACTTTTGACTTGGATACACAGACGCCTGTAGAGAACTGGGACAACACAGACTCTTACCAGGATTACTGTGATTTGGATGACAAAGACGCAGACGTGCTACTGTGAGTATGCAGCTTTGGCTTTTTTTTGCGTATGTACGTAACTTTTTTAAAATATATAAGCTTTATGAACCTTGGGTTACGTGAATGGTCTTTTGGGCTGAGTGATTGTGTGTGTTGATCATGTGTTTGAATTGTATTGGCGTGTTCTATGGAGCTAGGAGCTAGCAGAGGAGCTAGGAGCTAGCATAACACGTACCGTACCGTACGTGCGCGTCACGTACGTAACTTTTTAAAAATATATAAGCTTTATGAACCTTGGGTTAGGTGAACGGTCTTTTGGGCTGAGTGATTGTGTGTGTTGATCAGGTGTTTGAATTGTATTGGCGTGTTCTATGGAGCTAGGAGCTAGCAGAGGAGCTAGCATAACAAACACGCAGGTGTTATTATGCAGGATTAATTTGTGGCATATTAAATATAAGCCTGGTTGTGTTGTGGCTAATAGAGTATATATATGTCTTGTGTTTATTTACTGTTGTAGTCATTCCCAGCTGAATATCAGGTACCGTGAGTATGCAGCCTTGGCTGCTAAACATTCGATAACTTGACCGTATGTGCGCGTCACGTACGTAACTTTTTAAAAATATATAAGCTTTATGAACCTTGGGTTAGGTAAACGGTCTTTTGGGCTGAGTGATTGTGTGTGTTGATCAGGTGTTTGAATTGTATTGGCGTGTTCTATGGAGCTAGGAGCTAGCAGAGGAGCTAGGAGCTAGCATAACAAACACGCAGGTGTTTTTATGCAGGATTAATTTGTGGCATATTAAATATAAGCCTGGTTGTGTTGTGGCTAATAGAGTATATATATGTCTTGTGTTTATTTACTGTTGTAGTCATTCCCAGCTGAATATCAGGTCACCCCCGGCTCTCACAGCATCTTCCCTATCTGAATAGCTTCAACTCCCCACTAGTCCTTCACTTGCACTTTACTCATCCACAAATCTTTCGTCCTCGCTCAAATTAATGGGGAAATTGTCGCTTTCTCGGTCCGAATCTCTCTCACTTCATGCGGCCATCATTGTAAACAATAGGGAACTTTGCGTATATGTTCAACTGACTACGTCACGCTACTTCCGGTAGGTGCAAGCCTTTTTTTTTATCAGATACCAAAAGTTGCAATCTTTATCGTCGTTGTTCTATACTAAATCCTTTCAGCAAAAATATGGCAATATCGCGAAATGATCAAGTATGACACATAGAATAGATCTGCTATCCCCGTTTAAATAAAAAAAATTCATTTCAGTAGGCCTTTAAGGCTATTTACTGACCCTTGGAAATACTGTCATAGTGACTACCAAATAGCATTCCATTTACATCGGTAGTTGGAAGTTGGGAGCTGGGAATGATGTCGCAGCGAAGTTAAGAGCGTTCCAGTTACCAACTCGGCAATATCCACAAAAGCTATTATTGTGCTTGCCTTAGCTGAATATAAACAACTTCTGGACAATTATGCGGACCTTCTGCAACCTTCAAAGACTATAGATGAAGAGTAAACACATAAACCACATAAAAACAAGGTGATTTACACTACATTAACATTACCACATATATAGACATCCAACAACGTATTGTATACGGCTGATTTAGTGCTCAACAATCAGAAGTGCTAATAACGGACATTACAGGAGCTTCTCATATTGTTTACTCTCAGAGCAGCCTTTTATGAAAGCCAACAAGGGTGTTGAAAACTTTCAAACTTTCCGCGTAGGCAATCCGAACTCGGGGCAGGGGAGAAGAGGGTCGCTCCAATTTAAACTTGCGACTAGGAACTCAGAAATTCAGACTTCCCAGTACAAATGGAATGCAGCATTACACAGCTACATGTAACAGTGCCTAACAGACCCCAAACAAAGACAATACAATGCTAACCAGTGTTCATAGTCTCAGGCTTTAATGCCATCAATGGCTTTTGTAGAGCTAAAATAGCTAACATTTGCCACCAAAGGGCCTTTACAATAACGCTAACGGATGTTCAACATATTAGACAATGGCTACCAGCTAGTTAAAATATGCTTAAACTTAATTAACGGTAGTAATCGAATAGCTAACGAGGGATTAAACATAGCTAACAGGCTTTGCTGAAAGAGGTAAAACAATGCTAATGCTATAACCAGTTCGATAAGAGAAAACCCTGCTATTCATATTTATCAGACAGCTTATAAAAGTGTACGAAAAGTTGCTACCTAAAAGTTACCAGAGGCTACAACACAGGGCTCCAACAAGAAATATGATATCAGTATAAATTATGATGTAATAATATAATGCTGCGAGTTTGAGATGATCATTTCCAGTAAATAAGCAGAACTTGGGCGCACAAATGATTAAAAACTGATTTTAACCCAAACATTTTTCTAGAGGAAACTAGGTAGAGGTGATAATACTCACTTCCAAAGGGGTTAGCTGAACGCCCGTAGATGTGACTGTAGCCGTCCTCTGTGATCCCGTCATAAGGCTCCTCCTCAAACTCTTCATCTTCATTTTGGTATGATGTTGGACTGTCAGTAGTTGGTAAACTGGATTCACCAGGACTTGACCTTTCACCTCCCGCCCCTCCAGCCCCCAGTAGGTGGTAAGGGGGCACGCCAGGTATGGTGGTCCCTCCAGCCGTCGTGTAGAACAACGAACTGGCCCTCGCCAACCGACTCCCCAGCTCTGATGATGAGATTTTGCTATGCGTTGATGGTAGTGTGAGCGGCGTGGGCTCACCCCCCTCTAGTTTAATCTTCCGGGGCGGCATGAGTAGAGACGGAGACCAGCCGGGGTTGGCCAAAAGGGCGGCCACCGCCAAGCCACTGCCATTATTGCAAGGACTCTGTGGCTCGGATCCCGTCTCTTCTAAGGAGCCTGCCGTTTGTGAGTCACAGTGGGGCGAGTTGGCCTTGAACATCAGGTCCATGCCTCTTTCCACTATGTGCTGGATTTGAAGGTAGCCCGCCGTGTACATGACCACCAGCTGTTCGCTGGCCGCCATGGTTAGCTTCCCCGTGTAGCAGAAGGAGAGGATCTGCTCGAAGCAGGCTGGTGTGACCGAGGAGGGCAGCTCGAACTGGGTCTTGGTGGAGGTGCTGAAGAGATCGCGGAAGTAGAGGCTGCTGGCAGCCAGGACAGCCCTGTGGGCTTTGAAAGCCTGGCCTGGTTAGAAACAAAGAACACGGAGCCCAGCAAGGGAGTTCAAGTAACAATAATAAATAATTGTTAAGAATCTGGTCGATTGCACAGAATCTTTCATTGCTTAACAAATGTGGGAACTACTGCTGGGACAATTTTGTGGTATTGCTGCAAGACTGTAGAAAATGTATCCAACAGGGCGTATAGATTTTCTGTGAACAGGATTGAACCGATTATTAATTAGTCAAGTAATAGATTAGGAATTTGGTTGCTCACAAGGCAATGACTGTTGACTAATTGCGTCCTGATTTTGTTTAGACTAGTTTGCTGTCTGAAGGACAAAATGACACAATATTATTTAAGCGCAGAATACAGCAGAGGTGGCGCTGATAAAGTCAGAAAAACGTGGTGTCAACCATTGGGAAGTTGGCATTATTTGATTAAAAAAGAGAGTTGGTAAAACTTTAAAGTCAACGCTTTCAAAGTCGTACAATTTGCCTTTGAAGTCACACAAAAACTTGAACTGGGCATAATGATTTGATCAGTTGTTTGTTGATAAATCCATCCATCCATCCATCCATTTCTACCGCTTGTCCCTTGTGTGTTGAAATAATTTAGGAGTGCACTATTCGGCTGCAACAAGCAGTGGCGCTATTCATTCAGTCTGAAATAGTCTGCCATCTAAAGATCAACAACAGGACGTCAGCGATTCGAATTCAACACTTTGATAGGGCAACGCAGTGAAAAAGTTCGGAAGTAGTACAATTTGGAGTTCAAATCGCAAAAAACCTGGAAATTGTCTTGCGAAATGAAAGATGACAATAATTATATTACATAATAGTTACAAATTGCTCGAATGGGTTGCTGTTTAATTGCGTCTCGAAGCAATTGTGGTGACTAGTTTGCTGTCCAAAAAAGCTATGGTGAGTTAACATCATCTAATAGTACAGCGTAAACTTCAAAGCCAAACACTTTTAAGTCATATAGTTTGGAGCTCAAGTTATACCAAAAAAAGATCAAACCAAAGGATTAAGAAATTGGTAGATTATACGTAATTGTTGATTAATCGCGCCTTAATTTAATTAAAGTAAAATTGCGTGCACTGCTTGGCTGCAACCAGCGGCGCTGTTGTTTTAACACATTTTTTACTCTTAATGAAAACAGGACGTCAGGTATTACAAGTTGAGCTAATCGAAACAGGAGTTCAGAACCTTCAGACAGGTATTCTCCCACCCCTTTAAAAATAATATTTCAAAAAATAATTAATTAACCCCATGTCTGGCCAATCGGTGAAACATTCTCAGTCTTTTCCGGTTGAACACACCTTTGACCAGGATGGAGACATCACAGTAGTGTCCCAACAAGCGCTGCTCGTTAAGGGAGCCCAGAACCGTGGCTCCAAAGTTTGGGATCTCTACGTGGAGCAACTGCGACATATTGGACCAGGAGACTTCTGCTATGGATTGCAGAAAGTGCCAGTGAGAGGAGTCTGTAAAAAAAATAACAGAACAATAAATTACAAGCGGGAAGATATGACAAAGTCAATGCGATGAAGCAATAGACAAGGATAGACTTAGACTTACTTTTTATTGATATATTATTGAATAGACAAGGATAGGGACAGAAAATGCAAGAAAGGTGAAAAGAAAGCAAGCGAACGGATTACGCAAATCTTAAGAAACAGATACAATGGATGTGTGAAAGAGAGATAGATATGCAGTCAAAAGGAAAGAAAGAGGGCCGAAGTCAGTCCACTAAATATAGAGCCTTGCTGAGTGTATATGAGGCCAACATGAAATACGTTACTGCATCAACTCCGAGGAAGCGTGGCCTCATTCCGAGTATTACCCCTTAATGGATCGCCCACACTGCATAAATCAGCATCAACAATAACAACAACAACTTGTCTTTGGAGAGAAATTGCAGTGGAACATCTGAGGTTGAACACAATTTGTATTGGAGGTCAACTTGTTTGGATTTGAAGTAGAAGATATTTGGAATAGACAAGCATCGGAACCGACGCCTTTGGCTACCACGGGTGTCACAACTGATCGATAAATCTATTTATATTCCTTAATTTCAAGTATATTGATCTGTGCTCCGCAAGTTTGCCTTCCAAGAGCTAGGTATCGATCAAAAAATGTTTTAAAGGAGAATCAATCGATTCCCCTTTAAAAAGGAAAGCATTGCATGTAAGAACGGCTGACTTTATATGAAGTTTAACACTTGTAATAATAAAGCTTTCTAACGTTAAGTCTATTTTTCTGTCTGTGGCGTCCATCCATCCATTTTCTACCGCTGGTCCCTTATGGGGTCGTGGTGGTGCTGGAGCCTATCCTAGCTGCACATCGGCAGAGGGCAGGGTACACCCTAGACAAGTTGCCACCTCATCGCAGAGCCAACACAGATAGACAGACAACATTCACACTCACATTCACACTCTAGGGCCAATTTAGTGTTGCCCATCAGCCTATCCCCGGGTGCATGTCTTTGGAGGTGGGAGGAAGCCGGGGAACCCGGAAGAACCCACAAAGTCACGAGGAGAACATTCCAACTCCACACAGAATGATCCCGAGCCCAGGTCATCAAAACAAAAATGGCGCCACTATTGCCACAAGACAATAGTGGAATATCTGTGAAATGTCTGTGCGCCTTTAAGAGATGGTGCTGTTGTGTGTGACGTGTGTGAGAGATGCAGTGTGAAAGGATTCGCGCAAAAGTGTGGGTGTCTGTGTGTTGAGTGTCTAAACAAGAGTTGTGGCGAACAGCAGCTCTTGTACATGTGTGTTTCGACTCCCTGAGTTTGTTACCGCTTGTTAAGAAGGCGTCTGAGTGTCCTTCCATCTACAACTACAGCATGATTTGCAAAAGCCACACCAAATACAAACACAACACAATGATAAAGCCGCAACACAACTTTAAACCAAAAAAGACGCGGCCGACACAATGGAAGTGGAAGTGACAGTGGGGCAAGTTACCGCGACACACTGACTCCCGGAGCACAAGAGGAGGTCATTTCATGAGAAAGAAAGAAATGGAGGCTATACAAATTAGGAAGCCAGGGACCAACACCATCAACAGGGATGAGAGGGCATACATGCTTGCGCATGGGATGCTGTTTGTCCTTGGCGATGCTGTATGGCCAGGTCGGGGAAATGCAATTAGCAGGTAAATCTACTCTTAAATAGTGGGTTGCTGTACTTTTATTTATAAAGTTGGTTGAACGTTAAAAATGTGAGCAAAAAGTAGTTTGGTTGCACTTTATTCAAATAAGATGTGAATGCATTGGCCATTAATTGTTATTTACTTGCTTGTTTGTATCCATAATTCATTCATCCATCATTCCTTTACAAAAAATAACAGTAACATAGGAAGTTTACCCTGCAGAGTCCAGTATCCAGTATTTTATCCAGTATTTATTTCACAGTAACTAACACTGGTTAATTTATTTTTTGCTAAAAAGTTTCTGAATCAAATCATAAAAAAAAAATTAGATCGTCCCTGAATCGTATTGGCAAGCACAAATATCAAATCAAATGGAATAGCTGTTAAAACGATTCGCTACACCCCTAGTGATTACGGCCAATATCGAAATCACCATTAATTGAACCCGCTATCTAAATTTCGGTTAATGCTTGATTATCTTACTCTCAACACTACTTTACTTTTTGGTCAACGTCAACCTTATTGTAGCCCAAGTGTAAACAAACGACTGAAACTGAATTTCTTTTGGGTACAAGCTGCTTTTGAGTTTTCCCTATTTCTGTGTAGCGGACTGGATGGGACAGTGTCACATGGCTGCTACTTTTTCTTCTGCTGGTTTTCAGGCAGCTGTGACACTTTGTGACACCTGGATTCCTGTTTTGTAACTTCACAACTAGTTGTGTATTTTAGGAGGATAGTGAATTAGCAGAGATTTAAAAGCGAAAAAAATTAAATAATCAATATGGCAGCACTACGTCGGTTAAAAACTCTAAATTTCGGTTACAATATTTTTTTTATTAATTGCCCAGACCTACCAGTGTTAATAAATCAGTAATCATGACATTAGATTTATAGAAGTCTTCAGAGATAGGTTTTGTGTGACTTTTTGTGACTTTTAGAGATTTTCTAAGGATTGATGTCAAACTGTATGAATTTGGGGTTGAACTGTAAACATTATTTTGATAAGGGCTGAGTGTAATGGCCAATTTCCCAGATTGGTTCGATTTCAATTCATAAGGTTCTGAATCGATTAATCACGTTTCAATTCATTTCAAAATTTTTTTATCTACACCTAAATATTAAAAATGTTAAAAACTCTTGACAGTATGAAGAACGTGCTTCAAAATCTCAAAAGTGCAATTTTGAAATATGTAAGGCATTGCAAGTGAAAGTGTTTTTGTATTGCAACATTATATCACTGCCGATGCATTAAGGTATTGTTTCTTCAAGCGCAAAATAACATCAATGAATATGTAAGCAATTCTTCTGGGAGTCCTATTTTGTTAGCAAAGTTGATATTTCTTCTTCTACTTCGTCAATTGCTACACAGGAACTCTAGGGCTCTGACAAAGGCTGCTGTACGCTAGAGGAATTCGAAAGGTCCAAAAGAGTTTTGTCCCTCATCGATGTCTCGGCAGGACAAGTCGCTGCTCGTAGGTTTTGGTGTATTGTGCAATTCTGAAAGAGATGTTCCACCGTTATAAAGGCAGTACCACAGTGGCACATTGCAAAGTCTTCAATGTGGAATTTTGTAAAGATGTGAAGTCTGAGCCTTGAATGTCCAGTCTAATCTAGTCTAAAGATGGTTACTTGGTCTGGTCTGGAGAGGAGGGAGTGAGAGACCATACTACTTGTTGTAGTTTGGATCCTCCCATAGCCATTGTTTCTTCTGTCTGTTCTTAATGATAGTCTTTGCTTCTTCATAAGTAATGTTTTGATCTTCTTAAGGCTGTTTTCCTCCCTCTTTTGTTAGCTGATCAGCTTCTTCATTGCCTTGTATATTACAGTATGGTAGTATCCACTGAATAATGGTGCTTTCAGTGGCTGCTTGCAGGCTGCCATGGCAGACAAGAGGATTGAGTTCTTGATTTTGAACAGCCTGTATTACGGACAGAGCATCAGAGAAGATGACAACATTGGAGTGTGTTGCTTCTTCGTTCTCCAATACTGTTTTGGCTGCTGTCTGTAGTGCTTCTGACTCATCTTTGTAATTGTTAAAGTTTTTCAGTCCAGCACAGCCAATATCAATATCGATATCGCGGCATAATCAATATTGTTAAAAATTTAAACTTATCGACCCAAAATAGATCAAATACGTTTTTTTACCCAGCCCTAATTTGTATTTATTTTTAACAAATTATGAATTTATTCAGGCCAAAACCCCATTACCCATTACCATGTTTTGAATATATTGATTACTTTTTGTCAGGGATGCAGGATAAATATGTTAAGGATATTTATTGGGCAAATATGCCAAATTATGATGTCACACAATAAATTCCACATCAAAAAGCAGCTCGTTTAGGCGAAAAAAATGCTACAATGAGGCAGGATTACATGTACTGTGCTGTAGGTGGGTTAGTGTGAGCAAATCAAACGCCCCTTTTTCGTCCTTAGTGCCATCCTAAGCCTTAGTTCATTGTAAACAAACAAGGTGTCTTCACGGTTTCAGAGGAAGTCTTTTTACGTGCTGCTTGGGCTAAATGTTCTTCAAACATTTCGCGAGGAGGGAAAAAAAACATCTCGCTTCAATGCACCAAACCTAATCAGCCACCTGAAACGTGTGTTTTGAAATCCGTGGTTGATGCCTGCACTGCTTAAGAAGCTGCCCCAATGTCACCGGCAAAGAAAGGCTTGGGCTTGTTCCTGTGCTGCGGCATTTGAAAAGTGCAAAAAGTTTGCCAGAGATTGACCCGATAGTTGAAGATATTGGTTTCTGTCAGGACAAATCCCCCAATTAGTCTTTCTTTCCCCCAGGTGTGCACAAACTACAGTTAAATCTAAAAACATATAAAAAATAAAAAAAATAAACACATTATTGGTTATCGGTCTTGAGAAGCGAGAAGTTATCTGTCTTGTCCTGAACAAAACAAAGCATCCTTTGTTTTTGTGTCCCCCAAAGTTTTCTGTGAGGATTCCAGGTTTTCCGAAGATTTAGGTCGAACTGAGTGACGAAAGGGGGAGTTCGTATTGAGAGGATCCACTCTGTATTTCATTTAGAGCTGTTCCTCCAAGCATATTTGTAACCAATCTCCTTCACATGAACTTTGTAGCATTGTTTCCCCTTCACACATACTGTACACACACACACACACACACACACACATATATATACCAGTTTCATTATTGAGCAATGCTGCAGAACAGTTTCCAGGAATACAGACTGAAAAAAAAAATGTCACCGCCTCTCTCACATACTCCCTCTTTCCCACTTCATATACACACACACACACACACATGCACTCTGGCTTACTTACATAAAACTATGCATGCCTAAACACACACACACACACACACACACACACTAGAGTCTGCATAGGGAAATGACTGTGTATTCTGGCACGTAAGCACTTACTCACCTGGGGAAAGCAGCACATAACAGTCTCTCTCTCGCCCTCTTTTTTCTTCTTCTTGTGCTCTCTCATGCACTATTGTAGAAGAAGGTGCTCAGACAGTCTTCGCAGTCAATCTAAGGGCTGCAGACAAACCGGCGACGTGAAGCATGAAGTGGAGTTTGATGCGCGGCAACGTTCCTTAAAGTCTCAATAAAAAAAGACAGCATTCTCTCCGCTGCGTGACTGACTTTCCCGTGTCTTCCATATCCTGCGAAGCTCCATTGTGTCCGTTCGCTGTCAGTTGTAGCGCTGCCTCAAAGACTCCCTCTGCCTGCCTGTCATTATCTCTCTGTTCCTCTCCCATCTCCCCCAACCTCCTCTTGCGAGGATCGGATTCAACAAGTGCCAGTGCAGAGAGAGAGAGAGGGAGAGAGAGAGAGAGAGAGAGAGAGAGAGAAAGAATGTGTGATAGAGCGAGCTGTGTGAATCAATGATGAAAGGAGTGGGAGGTTTACTTGTGTGTGTGTGTGTGTGTCCCCGATCAATGCAGTATCTATACGTCGCAGGGAGTGGGAGGGAGAGAAAAACACAGGCTACAGTTACAGACAGACAGAAAGTGGGCAGAGCTGGAGAGAATCAAGAGGGGAGGAGGAAGAGGTGTGGGGACGAAGGGAGGGGGCGGGTGGCGGGGTATCGCAGAGACAGACTGAGAAAGTCATTTGAGGACAGTACGAGCCGAGAAAGACAATTAAATTGAGGCAACTTGGGCCACTCGGCCTCCTGGATGAGGTGAACGTCCGCACGGGATCCTCACATGACCGCTCACGGTACCGCAATACCAAACAAATGTCAATATTATTGTTTGTATCAACAGGGAAGTTCAGACCGGGTATTATGGTATCAGAGGTGGGTAGTGATCAGTGTTGGGTTGGTTACTAAAAACCAGTAACTAGTTACAGTTACTAGTTACTTTATCTAAAAAGTAACTCAGTTACTAACTCAGTTACTTACACCAAAAAGTAATGCGTTACTGTGAAAAGTAACTATTTAGTTACTTATTTAAAAAAAAAAGTTTTATGGCTGTCACGCCAAATTTCTTCCCCCCTACAAAAACCTTCACCCCCCCCCCCCCCCCCCCCATTTACTTCCGTGGTCATGTTTCCTTTTACGTCATTGACAGCGATCGATAGCACTTCGGCTTTGACTGCCCGTCGCTGGAAGGATACTTCGTCTTTGACAGCTGCTGGAATCTGAAGAAATCGATTATTGTTTTTTTTTTGTACAGGCGCGAAACAGGACAGTCGCGTGCCGGTTAAGGACCCCCGGCAACTTTGTGACTTTATTGGACGCAGCCCCGGAAGTAAATGGGGGTGGGGGGGAAGGTTTTTGTAGGGGGAAGAAATTTAGGGTGACAGCTCCCACTAATGCCCTTTTAGCCTTCATTTCAGTACTGTTATTGCACTGGAGAATAATACAATCTGTTGATCAACTTGACATGCATTTGCATCACTGAACTCTGCTAAGCAATGTGGTCTACATACAACACACAAAGACAAAGATATGTTTGGGCCAGATATGGGCCAGAACAAATTGACAAAACTATTTGAAATAGCTGCAACCTAACATACATAAGCATAATAGCATAATAACAACATAGCTGTAAACCTGGCTTCACCCAAGGAAGGCACACATGACATGATTATATGTCACGTCACTATATACAGCACACATACTGCTATACACACGCCTAACTAGGCGTTTTTTCTCTCTCAAGGAATTGTGAAATAAAAATATGTCTTCAGTGAAGCCCAGAACACTCTACACATTTCCCAAGTTTTAGTTTAGAGAAAAGGAAAATTGGCCTGGACCACTAGGATCCCTCTTTATGTTTGTGAACTGTATAGTCTATACATTTAGAGTGATGTGATAATCAAACACTCTAGAAGTCTAGAATGAAAGAGCAACAGTATATAAGATAATTGACAGAGTGTGTACCTTCAGTGCTGAATGATGAGCAGAGGCAAAGTTTGGAGTGTCTTCATTAGCTCGCGTTCCATGTTTATGTACTCACTGTCCACTGTGTCCAGTTACTTGGAAAATGTTTTCGTGCCATTTGCCGTTTGACGCCCGATATCATTCTAATTAGCTGCCTGAAAGCGGGTGACTCTATTGTAGAAATAGCCTGCATGTCTTCTACCACATACGCTGCAATGGCTCTATCAATGTTGTCCTAGCTATCAGTCCCTCCGTTAAAATCTTTAGGTAGAGGTGGAGGTGAAGTGTGTCTCTCTTTACTAGCTTTGTCCAAGAATGTTGCTTTTGTAGCTGTTTCAACAGAATTGCTGTTTTGGGCAGTAGATGGGATCTTTGATCCAAGACACAACTTACATTTAACTAAAATGTTCTTTTCTTTGTGCTCGACAAAAGATAAGTAGTGAGAATATCTCCATGTTAAGAAATTCTGCTTCGTTTTCGCCATGATGTTAGTAAACACAGACACGCCCCCCCGCCCCACACACACACACAGCGCGCCTCTTTTGACACAGGAAGAATCAGAAGGACGACACAGCAGCTCTCCAATAAAACACACTCAGATCTTCTCAGTTTCTAGCAGATATTATATAAAAAATAACATAAAATAACGCAGTAACGCATCATGTAGTAACGGTAACTGAGTTACTGAATATAAAAAAGAACGCGTTAGACTACTAGTTACCGCAGAAAATAACGGCGTTACATTAACGCGTTACTTTGTAAAGTGTTAGTCCCAACACTGGTATTAACACACTACATTTACTTCAGAAACTTTTTGGATGAATTTTACTTTTCAGAGTAGTTTTGATGTAACCTGACTCTCGCCAGATCCTTGTAGTTCACTGAGCTCCACACAAGGATCTGGGACATCTCAATAGGAGATGTATTTCAGAAGATGGGGCCTTGTAAAAAAATAATTGTATGTGATTGGATAAACCACTTGTTCGTTATCTTGAATGACGTGCTACTTCAACCACTCACATCGAAATCAACCTGTGACGCTGATGAGAGCGACGCTGGGAAATCCAAAACAGAACAGCCGACATATTGGATAACGACAGAGCGAAAAGTTAATAAATGCCTTCAAAACCGTTTTACGTTCATCTTTTAAAGAATTAATATTCAATAGATTCGACAAAACGGTTACAATAGCAGAATCAATGTCAGCACATGACTCCTCGCTGCGTGCCGCCATTGTTGTTTGAATCAAACAGTCGTTTCGGCGCTATGTCACATCTATGAAATCCCGCCCGGCGATCCTGATTGGTTCATTATTTTTTGCTATCTTGAAGGAGTTTGCAATGCCCTCGAGCCCAGATCCTTGTGTGGAGCTCAGTGAAATACAAGGATCTGGCGAGAGTCACGTTAGTTTTGATGCACCATACTTGTTACTTTTGAGTATTTTTGTGAAGAAACAACGCAACTTATTTTCAGTTACATTTACTTTCATTCCAATCGCTACATTTATCCATAACATAGGTCTTCAAAAGGAGTTCCAGGCCATGTGTATTTATTGTGCTGTTGTCTCCGGCTTGTCCTTGTCCTCTCTCTCCAAGTGGTCAGGACAATGGAGGGCAGAAGTAGCAAGCGAGGACATATCGCTCTTCTATCACCTCTAACGCGCCCTTGTCGCTGTCCTCCCTCCGCCTCACTCTTTTACCTCTCATTTACGTGGATATGGATTACGTGGTTCTTCCGTGTCACTCACTTTGCTCTTCCATCGTCTGTCTCCACATTTTGTCGCCAAGTTTACCGGATGGAATGCACAGAGTATGTGAGATTGCTTAACTAGTATGCAATTGGTCAGTGTGGTTGCCTGATCTGTACACCTTGGATAAATCGCCACCTCATCACAGGGCCAACACTGATAGACAACATTCACACGCTAGGGCCAATTTAGTGTTGCCAATAAACCTATCCACAGGTGCATGTCTTTGGAGGTGGGAGGAAGCCGGAGAACCCGGAGGGAACCCAAGCAGTCACAGGGAGAACATGCAAACTCCACACAGAAAGATCCCGAGTGTCATGACTTGAACTTTGGCGTGGTTTGTTCTCCCGAGGTGCAAATGATTTGGACCGGACATGGCTTGGAGGTGGGTACATGATTTAATATAATGACAATAAAAAGGGATAAACAAAAGGCGCTCACAGCGGAGGTAAAAACTTGACTATGAAAACAAAAGGCACGCACAAAGGCGGAAGTACAAAACATGGCTATGAAAATAAAACACTAGCACAAAGGCAGAACTATGGACATAAAACAAAACTTGCACAACTATGGCCTGAATAAAGAAAACTTACTTGGAACGAGAAAAAGCATGAAAAAGAGCAGCATGGATCATCAGCATGAGGGTGAACAGAGTGATGTCGCCAGGCTGACTGCCTGGCAACAATGGACTTAAATACTAGTGACATGATTAGTGAAAACAGGTGCGTGACTCAAAATGTGAAAACGTGAGACCAGGTGAAACTAATGGTTACTATGGTGACAAAGCAAGGGAGTGAAGACAAGAACTAAAAAGTGTCCAAAAACTTAGCAAAACATGGCCAAACAAAAACATGATCAACACAGACATGACACCGAGCCCTGGATCGAACCCAGGACCTTCGTATTGTGAGGCACACAACGGCTGTGCCACCCCCGTCAAAACTTAAAATACATAATTAATTGACTATAGGTCCATGTCCTTATAGGACGTTGCTAGATGCAGACTCGGACCACAATTTGGCACATGTCAATACAATTTGATGAACATGGCCGCCCGCCATCAAAGAAATTATATTAGCAAGGAGAAGGGGAGCACTATGCGACTGATTGCCCGTAAGTCATCAACAATTTGTCTAATAATTACACATATATTCCAACATGACTTCCAAACCAACCCAGGAGGGGCGCCACAAAAGTTGTTTTCGTTAATGTGCGTAAACAAAAAAATGGGGAAAAAAGTGACTTTTTTTTGTTTGCTAAATCTTTTGCAAAATTTAAACATTAAACTCCTAATAAAGAATATATTAAAAAAGTATAAAGAAAAAAAAAGTTTTGTTTCATATTTTGGATGTAAGTAAACAAGGTCAAAAATATTTGCAACAGACAGTAGTGGTTGAGACTGCTTACCAAGTAAATCCCAATAGGGACAGGCTAACAACAATCAAAATGAAGAAGACAATGTCCACCAATTCTGTGGGATCTATGGCCTGGACCCAATTTTTTATTAAAGAGGTTTTGGATACCTGGGCGCAATTGTCATATCCTCAATTGTCTTGTAAACTGTTAACAATATTGAAAAACTATTAGTTAGCGCAGGGGTCTCAAACCTTTATTACTATGAGAGCTACTTTACAAAAAAAGTGAGCTACTTGTGTTTTATTTATGTGACTGACAACATTTGAAATGTACTTCATTTACAAAGCAGATCTCCACTCAAACTGTGCGGCCATTGCCTTAAAAGCTGTTTTGTGGTAATTTGTCAATAAATAAAGGCCTTATATCTTAATGAAACAGTTATAAAAATACTGAGAGTTTAATTATTCTTTGACCCTTTACTAAACTACTCATCGGGTGGCAAGCTACTAGTAGTTCATGAGCTACCTGTTGGAGACACCTTCCCTAGTGTAATATTGTCCGTAAGAAAAACATACAATAGATGTGAGCTGTTGCTTTAAAAAAGATTAATTCTGAAAGTCACTAATTTTGCCAGACTTCGCTCATGCAGGAGGCAATAAACCACAATAGGTACTGGCTAACAACTGTCAACAAACGAAGGAAGGAGAATACAACATCCATCAATTTTCCCAATTTTCAAATTCAATCAGTCCAATCGTTAATGCCAAGTTTTTAGTTTCGTTATGAAACACACAAACACAATTATCACATCCTCAATCGTTAAAATGAAACTTTTAACAATATTGTGCTAATGTCTACTATTGTCTGTACTGTAGGAAATACAAACGATACATTAGATTTGCGGTTCCCCTTCAGTCTTAAAGGTGGTGATAAACTACAATAGAGACTGGTGGCCATATGCCAAACAAATGTAGGTGAAGACAACATCAACCAAATTAACAAATGAGCCATACCCCAACTACACAAATCTTTGTTAAAATGTTTTTTGATTTTTGCAATGAAACTTACAAATTCAGGCACCGCCCTAACATAATCTAGTGAAACTATTGTAAACAAAATGGATTATGTTCACGTGTAACATTGACCATGACATAGATAGACCATGACATACAGTATAGGGCCAGGTACTATACCTTCTTTTACCTAAACCGCCACATTTCAAAAGTAATCTGTCTTGACAGCCATCTGTTCTGTTTTTTTTTTCTACCTAAGTAGTGCACGCAGAACCAAATACTTAGTCAACTTGTACAGTCATTGGTGATGACTTGAGCCATTAGTAAAGAGTCAAAGTCCCCAAAGTCCCCACCAGGGACTTTGACTTGGGGACGGCGTGGCGCGGTTGGGAGAGTGGCCGTGCCAGCAACCTGAGCGTTCCTGGTTCAATCCCCAGCTTCTACCAACCTAGTCACGTCCGTTGTGTCCTTGAGAAGACACTTCACCCTTGCTCCTGATGGGTCGTGGTTAGGGCCTTGCATGGCAACTCCCGCCATCAGTGTGTGAATGGGTGAATGTGGAAATAGTGTCAAAGCGCTTTGAGTACCTTGAAGGTAAAAAAGCGCTATACAAATATAACTTATTTACCATATTTTAGTCTGTCTACTCATTGTTTCCATCCATCCATCCATTTTCTACCGCTTTTCCCTTTCGGGGTCGCGGAGGGTGCTGGAGCCTATCTCAGCTGCATTCAGACGGAAGGCGGGGTACACCCTGGACAAGTCGCCACCTCATCGCAGCTCATAGTTTCCTGTGTCCCTAAACCCATACTATCAGAGGTGAAGACAGAATTCGCCAAGCATGCAAAATTTGATATGAAAAACGGGACAGTAAATATGAATTGCTGTGACAGTTGTAAATTGTGGTCACCTCCAGTCCTGTAGGTCAGTGTTTTTCAACCACTGTGCCATGGCAAACTAGTGTGCCGTGAGATACAGTCTGGTGTGCCGTGGGAGATGATCTAATTTCACCTATTTGAGTTAAAAAATATTTTTTGCAAACCAGTAATTATAGTCTGCAAATGATGTGTTGTTGTTGAGTGTTGGTGCTGTCTAGAGCTCAGCAGAGTAACCGTGTAATACTCTTCCATATCAGTAGGTGGCAGCCGGTAGCAAATTGCTCTGTAGCTGTCGGAAACAGCGGGAAGCAGCGTGCAGGTAAAAAAGTATTTAATGCTTAAACCAAAAATAAACAAAAGGTAAGTGCCCCTAAGAAAAGGCATTGAAGCTTAGGGAAGGCTATGCAAAACGAAACTAAAACTGTACTGGCGACAAAATAAACAAAAACAGAATGCTGGACGACAGCAAAGACTTACTGTGGAGCCAAGATGGCGTCCACAATGTACATCCGAACATGACAATCGACAATGTCCCCACGAAGAAGGATAAAAACAAAGTAGATGCGGGAAATATCGCTCAAAGGAAGACATGAAACTGCTACAGGAAAATACCAAAAAAACAGAAGAAGCCACCAAAATAGGAGCGCAAGACAAGAACTAAAACACTACACAAAGGAAAACAGCAAAAAAGTCCAAATAAGTCAGGGCGTGATGTGACAGGTTGTGACAGTACACCTACTTTGAGACAAGAGCTATAGTGATACATGCTTGGTTATCGTTTAAAGTCATATCCAACAATTGTGACAACGACTTTTTACTGTCAACAGAGTTTCATTTTTTAATGATTTCTGCTGGTGGTGTTCCTCTGCATTTTTTCAACGCAAAAAATGTGCCTTGGCTCAAAAAAGGTTGAAAAACACTGCTGTAGGTGTCCACAAATCACAATCGACTTGTTGCCTAATATAAAACCAATGAAGTTGGCCATATGTCCCATAACATATCGACATTGATTGATTGATTGATTGAGACTTTTATTAGTAGGTTGCACAGTGAAGTACATATTCCGTACAATTGACCACTAAATGGTAACACCCGAATAAGTTTTTCAACT
Organism: Entelurus aequoreus; assembly: GCF_033978785.1. Lineage (NCBI taxonomy): Eukaryota > Metazoa > Chordata > Actinopteri > Syngnathiformes > Syngnathidae > Entelurus > Entelurus aequoreus. The sequence continues at coordinate 15,551,082 of NC_084751.1, read as the reverse complement.
TGTTTAAGTCGGGGTCCATTTAAATTGATTCATGATACAGATATATACTATCATATATACTATCATCATAATACAGTCATCACACAAGATAATCACATTGAATTATTTACATTATTTACAATCAGGGGTGTGGAGGGAGGGGGGGGGGGGATATGGACATCAAGTAGTGGACATAGAGAGAGAGAGAGAGAGAGAGAGAGAGAGAGAGAGAGAGAGAGAGAGAGAGATCAGAAGGCATAAGAAAAAGAAAAAGTATCTGCATTTGATTGTTTACATTTGATTATTAGCAATCCGGGGAGGGTGTTAGTTTAGGGTTGTAGCTGCCTGGAGGTGAACTTTTATTGCGGTTTTGAAGGAGGATAGAGATGCCCTTTCTTTTATACCTGTTGGGAGCGCATTCCACATTGATGTGGCATAGAAAGAGAATGAGTTAAGACCTTTGTTGGTTCGGAATCTGGGTTTAACGTGGTTAGTGGAGCACCCCCTGGTGTTGTGGTTATGGCGGTCATTTACGTTAAGGAAGTAGTTTGACATGTACTTCGGTATCAGGGAGGTGTAGCGGATTTTATAGACTAGGCTCAGTGCAAGTTGTTTAACTCTGTCCTCCACCTTGAGCCAGCCCACTTTAGAGAAGTGGGTAGGAGTGAGGTGGGATCTGGTGTGGAGGTCTAGAAGTAACCTGACTAGCTTGTTCTGAGATGTTTGGAGTTTAGATTTGAGGGTTTTGGAGGTGCTAGGGTACCAGGAGGTGCATGCGTAATCGAAAAAGAGTTGAACGAGAGTTCCCGCCAGAATCCTCAAGGTGCTTTTGTTGACCAGAGAGGAAATTCTGTAGAGAAATCTCATTCGTTGGTTAACCTTTTTGACATAACACAACCCATTTGGCATGGGTATTCAAAATCAAAATCACATCTTCAACGTTCCCAACAGAATAGTGATATAATCTTACCAATGTGACATAGCCTGCAAGGGCCAACACAACAAAGGCCTGAGACATTATAAATCATCAAGATAGAAAATCGTGCAACTTCTGAAAACCCTGTTGGACACAAGCACGTCAGGAGGGAAAAAGTTACTTCATCTTGCAAATGACACAATACTCCTTTGAATGACATATATGAGACACCTTGTCCGAAGTGTGGCATTTGGGCGATTTTAAGCCCGCAGCTTGTTTTCCTTAGCCATTAATGTAGACATAAAATTAAGGCTTTTATTTCCATCTTTAATTTTTTTTTTAGAAATGGCGCCGTGGGTGGTAAAAGTTTGGACACTCCTGGATTAGAGGCAATATTGAAACATTTTTGCTGCACATGGGCCATTTAATCAAGGGTAGAAAATGTAATCTGGAAGTAGCTCCAATGTTCTGACCATTTTTGTAAGACAATAGTTTTTGTTTTGTTTGGCTTTACTCTTGAGTAAGTGTTGCGTGTTCACTATGAATCATGCAAAAGACCTTTTTACCAAACACCTACACGCTGTAAACAAGCAAGAATTAAGCTTGTATTGCTGCACAAATTAATCACCAGTGTAAATTAAGAAGTTACGCCTCACTTGCTTGCTTTTTCTGCTGTTGTCAACAGGTTTTTGATGCGATGGGGCGGTGGGCAGGGGAACAGATGTCGCATGTCCAGAGTTAGTAAAGGAAAGACAATACCAGACGATTAGTTCATTAACAATTCATTAACAATTAATTAATTCATACACCTGTGCAAGCTAATGATACCATACATGATGGAACATTCTGAAATTTTGAGTGAGACATCTAAGACTTACATATTTTTTCAGACTTCCAGAAACTGATTGCAGAACAAGTCCTAGTAGTAAGTAGTAGTAAGGGTCAACTAAATTTAGGTGAATAAAAATGTCTCCAAAGTCAGAGTCCAAACTAACTCACGATATTTCAGATGAGCAAGCATCAAATGTCTAACTCGGGACAATTGTGTTGCTTTGTCTTTTTGTGTCTATTTTGCGACCTTTCCTGAAAAGAGCAGCTTCAAGGAAATAAACACAGTAAATACAAAGAACCATTTGTGTTTTGCATTTCAGCACAATATTTCTGACATTTGTAATTCCAAAAATGAAACAAATCTCACCTACGGAGGACGGTGTGTCTCAGAAGGAGATATAAAATATACAGGGTCATGTTATCGGTTGTATTATTGAAATTAAGGAAGACTATTTTTTGGTAATTAAGGGGAAAACTGCACTTTTTTTCTTCTTAATTTTGCCCAACAGCCAGAATCCTAATGTGAGACGAGAACAGACGTCTTCTGCTTTTCTGTGCGCTCTGGATAGCAAAAAGCGGAAGGTGGCTAACAATGCAGATGATAGGGATTCCGCCGGTGTCACTACACCAGAAGAGTAGTTCCACTGTGTTAGCTCCTACAATAATACTGACTATGTTTCCATGAACTAAACTAGACTATTTCTCAAATAGTTACTTTTTTTGGAATTTCACACCTACATCTGAAGTACCAGTGTCCATGCACACTTTCTAATGCGACTATTGGTCATACGCCGTGTGCCTCCCGTACACTGGAGGGCGCTTATTAATATAATAATAATATAAATGTATTGCTTTTCTGGTTGACCTATGTCACACCAAAACAAGGCATCTTTTCGGCTGCTCACTAGTCAACAGCGCAGTTCTTGTTGTACCCGATTACAAATATTACGTCTGTAATGGCAATGCTGATGTTAAACAGCAGTCAGCGTCAACAAATTATCCGAGATTGTGCCACAAATATGACACTATAGAGTCATGTTTCAGAGACCTCCTTAGTAGTATACTAGCAAGGAGGTCTCGGAAATGTTTGATGCGAGTCTGAAGCAAAGACTGGCGGGAGAGAGTCGTTTTGAAGGAATTTTTGGACAGAGAATGGACAGAAAAACTTTCGAACGTTTCAAAGTTCACTCAATAAGCTCTGTGGATTGATGGAAGGAGTTTGAAGTCCGAAGGAAAAGACTGAGTGCCCCGATACCGCTTCGAGTGTGAGTTGCTATTGTTCTGGACAAGCTTGTGAGTTGTGCCGAATCCAGAGTCATTGCTAATCAGTCTGGGGTGCACAAATGCACTGTGAAGAGGTTTGTGTACACTTTCTTCTTTGCCTTTATTATTCCTGCTTTATTCTCTTCCATGATCTCACTTGTATTTGTTTTTGGAGTCCGAATGAATTCATTCTTCACTTCCTTAGCAACCTTCTTAAAAAACATTGTTTTTCTCTCCCAGCGATGGACTTCAAATTTATTCATTTAATTTGTGAAACAATTATACAATCTTATCATTATTTCAGTTGTTGCAATGGTTTGACTGAATGGGATCCGCTTCCGGGTTATATCGCGCGTTGATGCACGATACAAAGGGTCACCTCCAGTACCCACACCCACTCAAGAGATCTAGTTTTCAATCGCATAATTTAGGTGTGTTAGTCCAACTTTTCAAAAGCCAAACACGATCAGATTAAGGTGTTTCCATGGATTGTAGAATGCTTATTTTGAACGGAACTATTTGAGAAATCAGATTAATGTTGAGCATGTAAATGTAGTCAACGTCACTACAGCTTGGTGAATATGCAGGTAATGGCATTTAACAGACCGTTTTTTAGGTGTGTTTTTAAGCGGCTTTTAAGGTGAAACACGTGAATCCCGCCCTACCTGCATTGAAAACGCCATTGTGCTAGCAGTTTTTAAACTTTCTAGAACGCACGGGAAACACATGTTTTTATCCCATAGAAATTGTGGATGATAGGAAAAATCCCCACCAAAAGTGCAGTTTTTTCCTTCAACTACTTTTGTCACTTGCATAACATTTACATAAGCATGTAAATTAAATGAGATTACACAACACATTAGGTCACAGTTATTAGTCAAACCAGAATTTATGAATGTTATGTCTTAAAACTGGACAAGAATGTTTTTTTACTTTTTACATTTGCGTGACAATTACAAAATGTACAAAAAAATTGTACCTATACATAAGTTAATTAAATTAAGACGTTTTTGATGTTTTATGTATAAGGGGGTGCTAAAAAAATCGATTCACTTGTGAACCGCAAATCTTATTTATTCTGATTAGACTCATTTTCAAGAATCTATTAAAAAAGAAAAATATATTAATTTTATTAATTAATAAACTGTAGGCAATTTTCTCACTTAATTGTCGAGTGTATATCTCATAGTCAGCAGGCAAGAGGAGCTTTTGTACACCGTTGTGAAAAGTTTTATGATAATCTTTACACCAAATAATATATTAAGAGAATCAAATCTTCACCCCAAGAATCTGAATCAAATTGTGAGTTGTTGTAAAACTCACTATTGGTGAAGCATTTGGTTAACTTATATTTAGACTCATGTGACAGATAGGAATGTCAAAATGTTATATAAAACTGTGACACTTTGACACTTGAACACATTTTTTTCCTTATTTTCTCAGGGTGTAAAGGTATCAAAAATACTGCGGTTTCAAAATCATCACAATAATGTTGTGACGTTAGGACTGCACGATTATGGCCAAGTAATAATCACAATTATTTTCATCAATAATGAAATCACGATTATTGAAAGTTAATTAAAACATATTTTATGGCAGTTTCTATTTCAAACAAACAGTATGTGAACTTGGCTTTCATTTCCAAATGAAACTATAAAAATGTTTTCAATAATAATAATATAAAATGTAAAAAAGACAAAGGGCTAATTAAAATAAATATGCCATTGCAGAGTGCAATCATACAGTTCAAACAAATGAAAAAATTAGATTATGCACGAAAGCCACATACAAAGTCACACATTAATTCTACTGCTCAAAGTATACTGTATGTCTTTGGCCAAATACAACATGATTAGGGCTGCAACAACTAATCGATTAAATCGATTACCAAAATAGTTGGCGATTAATTTAGTCATCGATTCGTTGGAACTATGCTATGCGCAGAGGCTTTTTTTTTTTTTTGGGGGGGTTATTTTTTTTTGTTTTATAAACCTTTATTTATAAACTGCAACATTTACAAACAGCTGAGAAACAATAATCAAAATAAGTACAAAAACAGTACAAAACAGCGCCAGGGCGGCGGTGAGGCTACGTCTCATGAGGTGGCGTAAGCTAGCCAATGATGTGTCATGTGCAGCTCACGTGACGACGGAGTCTCCTTTGCTGGAAAAATTTGAAAAATGGCGCAGGAAAACACTACCGATAGTTTAGCGGAGAAACATCTTGAGGTTATTGCTTCAATGGAGAAAAGTGTACGACCTAAGTCGTCAAAAGTGTGGGAACACTTCACTTTAAAGACTTCAAAGAAGACTGTTTCCTGCAAAATGGCACGGAAGTACAACATTGCTTCAGGAGCACCTGAAGAAGAAAAATGTTGGAGCCATGGATGAAGGGAAGAACTCACAGTACGTAACTTTTTAAGTCCATAGTGGCAACAAGCATTCATGAGTTCAGCTTTTTTGTGAGTAAAGTTAAAGTTATGCCTTTGTTGCAACGCGGGGCTGATAATGTGTCTCCGGCACATTTGACTCCGTTTTGAGAGAGAAAACGCACGGTTACCAATTTCGAAATAAACGTAACGGACAGAAATATCTCAGGTTGGTTTCATAATGGATCAATGCAGCCAGGCCCGATAAAGCTATATAAATATATTTAGATTTGAGTGACGCTTTAGTATAACTAAACGTTATGAAGGTGCTGGAATATTTCATGCTATTATTCAGAGGCAGCCGAAAATGAATCCTTTATTATTCACAACAGAAACGTGTACAATATCTGATTCAGTTCTGATGAGTTACATTTCTGTGTTATTGTTGGTGTATGTTGCACCCCCAATGTCCACAACATGGTGCCAGTATGCTGGTTTTTTTCAATAAAATACTGGAAAGGATAGAAATGTAGTTTGTCTCTTTTATCCGATTATTAATCGATTAATAATCGACAGATTAATCGATTATCAAATTAATCGTTAGTTGCAGCCCTAAACATGATATGATGATGACATACATGACCCGTTATTTTGGCGTGTCTTGGAGATGTGCATACATACTGTGTCCCTTGGTTCACGGTTGATGTTACGGTTGTCTATATTTTGGGCATCCCCGCTTTTGTAGCTGTTTGTTGGGGCTTTGCAGCCGAGCCTGTTTTTTTAATTGTTAGTATCACCGATGATCACCCTCATTTAAACGTAGCTGCCAAAATCGAGATCACAATTAAAATTTGATTAATTGTGCAGCCCTACATGACGTCTGATGGTATGAAACAAAAACTTTAGGGTGTAGTTTTTTTTCCCGCTTTTGCATTGGCCTCTCTAAAAATGAACTACATCTCCCATAATCCTCTGCGCAGCACAGGACCAAAGGGCGTGTGCGGAAGGTGGTGGAGTGGAACGCAGTAAAGGGAAGAAAAGGAGAAAGCTTGTGGGAGAAGTGAAATCAGAGTAAATAATAGGAATTTTTTTTAATGGACAATTCCTGAGCATTTCACCAAAGTCCATCAATAACATTTTGAGTTATGTTGCTTATGCCGCTTTCCAGCTACCTCCAAAGTTGGAAGTCGGAGCTGGAAATGACGTTACCGTCGAGTTGTGAGCGTTTCAGTTGCGATAAGATCGACACATCCACGAAAGCTATTTTTGAGCTTGCCTTGTCCGAATATAAACAACTTATGGGAAAATATGCACTCTTTCTGCAACCTTCAAACACGGTGGATGAAGAGGAAGCATAGTGATGTACAGCGTATATACCACATGAAATAAATGCAGTTTACACCACAGTGATGTTATCATATATAAACATACAACAATACATTGTATGTGGCTGATTTACTGCAACAAAAACTAATCAGAAGTGGTAATAATGGATATTATAGAAGCGCATAGAGCAGGCATCTTTGAAACAAACTTGAGGGTGGTGAGAATGCTCCGACTTTCCGAGTCATAAATCCGACCTAAAGGGGCATCATAACAAACAGACAAACAAACCCCCTGTACCGTGATAATTTCGTTTCGAGAGATTTTGTTATCGTGACATCCCTATTTTCGAGGTAAAATAGTTTTTGAAACACAAACGAATAAGAAATTGAATGTTTGGCCTTAGATCAGGGGTCGGCAACCCAACATGTTGAAGGAGCCATATTGGACCAAAAATACAAAAAACAAATCTGTCTGGAGCCGCAAAAAGTTAAAAGCCTTTTGTAAGTGTTATAATGAAGGCAACGCATTAAGTTAGTGTCTCAGCAGGTGAGATAACTCCTGGAAATTACTGGCTTAAAACTGCCAAAGGTATAGGTGTGTGTGCCCAAGTTAAAGGAAAGAACAGGCTGTCTTCTTCTAACGGATTTATTACAATCTTTGCAAGCTGGGTAACGTTTGCTGTGGTCTGGAACAACATGGCACACAATCAGATATGCAACCAATATTACATACAGATAATGTGTCATGAGACATGCAAATACAAATTAAATACACAGAGGACATAAGTAAGGGATATTAAATGAACTCAAATATACCTACAAACGAGCCATAATGATGCAATATGTACACACAGCTAGCCTAAATAGAATGTTAGCATGTATTATTAGCACTCCACGCAAGTCAATAACATCAACAAAGCTCACCTTTGTGCATTCACGCACAGCATAAAACGTTTGGTGGACAAAATGAGACAAAGATGGAGTGGCATAAAACACGTCTTTCTGTGGCAGCGACTGAGAAAGTCGTACATGAAAACCAACTACAGTGAGTTCAAGGACCGCCAAAATTAGTAGGACAAAACGGCGCTGGCCAAATACTGTCATCAGTGAAGCATAAACACAAACATATTAAACAGTGGACTTTCTAACAATTAGGAAGGTTTGTGTTATATTTGTCCTCCTACAGAAACATTAAAACAAATATATTTTCCCCCCATCTTTTTTCATTTTTGAAAAAGCTCCACAAAGCCACTAGGGCGGTGGCTCGAGAGCCGCGGGTTGCTGACCCCCGCCTTTGAGTGGGCCATGCATTCATTATACCATACTTCTATCGTTCGTCACTAAAGTCAAAACCAAATGTTTTACTGTTTTTACGTGTTCGTTTAAGATTGGATGACTTCTTTTGCATCTACCTGACGTTGAAAATGTTAAAAACGAAACTGAAGCTTAATAAAGTTAGATGGAGTGTTTAATCATGATCACAACTTAGTGTAAGAGTGCCTACCTTATTTTTACACTTCAGTGTTTTATTTTTTAATGAGGTTAACGGATTATTGTTGCTGTGACTTGGAACAACAGTGATTTACTGTGTTTTGTTCTTACGTCTTGCAGTTAGGAAATTGTCAACACTTATGTGACATTCAAGAGGGTTCAAATGTAACTTAAAACAGTGCAATGTTGGTGACAGATTGACCCCAGAACAAGTTGTGTCTGTTTTCATGATCTCTAATGGGGGAAAGTGCTTGTAAACAAGAACAAATCAGTGTGTCAAGCAGGGGTCTCAACCTCTCAAATATTGTGTGGCTCTCTACCAAACTTCGTATTTGAGTATAATTGCGGCTAATAGTTAAATATATTATGGCAATCTTGAATGGCACTAGTGTTGTCCCCAGTGTTGGGACAAAGTAACGTGTTACTGTAACGCTGTTAGTTTCGGCGGTAACTAGTTATCTAACGCGTTATTTTTTATATTCAGTAACTCAGTTACCGTTACTACATGATGCGTTACTACGTTATTTTTTATGTAGTATCGGCTAGAAACAGAAGATCTGAGTGTGTTTTATTGGAGCGCTACGGTGTCAAGGAAAAGAAAAGGCGTGCTTTGTGTGGGTGGGGGGTCCCAGACCGTAGTGGAGGGGCGCAGGGGAGACGTTCTCCAGAGCCTATGTATTTCGGGGCTAACAACCTTCACTTTACCCGGAAGTGGGTCTTTACAGCTGAGGGTGAATGACGAGGCCGGCGGTTTGTTGCAACTTTGTGACTTTATTGGACGCAGCCATTCACCAAGCTAGAGCACCTGCACGCACTCACTGTCGCCGTTCCCTCACCTCTCTCGCACTCACTCACTGACGTCACTCACCTCACATGCTGTCATATCTTAAAGGGCCACACACACACACACACACACACACACACACACACACACACACACACACACACACACACACACACACACACACACACACACACACACACACACACACACACACACACACACACACACACACACACACACACACACACACACACACACACACACACACACACACACACACACACACACACACACACACGCTACTCTCATAACGACTAACAAGACATCATGGTGAAGCCAGAAGTCGAGTTTCTTAATATGGAGACATTTTAAATACTTTTCTTTTGTCGAGCACAAAGAAAATAACATTTTAGTTAAATGTAAGTTGTGTCTTGGATCAAAGATCCTATCTACTTAAAGTTAAAGTTAAAGTTAAAGTGCCATTATGTTGCAGCTATTTAAAATAGTTTTGTCAATTTGTTCTGGCCTGAAATAAATTGGCCCTTCGAAACATATCTTTGTCTTTGTGTGTTGTATGTAGACCACATTGCTTTCTGAGTTCAGTGATGCAAATGCATGTCAAGTTGATCAACAGATTGTATTATTCTCCAGTGCAATAACAGTACTGAAATGAAGGCTAAAAGGGCATTAATGGGAGCCTTAAAAAAAAAAGAAGAAAAAAAAGAAGTAACTAAATAGTTACTTTTCACAGTAACACATTACTTTTTGGTGTAAGTAACTGAGTTACTTTTGAAATAAAGTAACTAGTAACTGTAACTAGTTTTCAGTAACTAACCCAACACTGGTTGTCCTAATACTAATATTTTGGTACTGGTACCAAAATTATTTCGATACTTTTCTAAATAAAGGGACCACAAAAAATTGCATTATCGGCTTTATTTGAACTAAAAAAATCTTAGGGTACATCAAACATATGTTTCTTATCGCAAGTTTGTCCTTAAATAAAATAGCGAACATACAAGACAACTTGTCTTTTAGTAGTAAGTAAGCAAACAAAGGCTCCTAATTAGTCTGCTGACCTATGCAGTAACATATTGTGTCATTTTCCATTCTATTATTTTGTCAAAATTATTAAGGACAAGTGGTAGAAAATGAATTATTAATCTACTTGTTCATTTACTGTTAATATCTTTTTACTTTCTCTTTTAACATGTTCTATCTACACTTCTGTTAAAATGTAATAATCACTTATTCTTCTGTTGTTTGATACTTTACATTAGTTTTGGATGATACCACAAATTTGGGTATCAATCCGATACCAAGTAGTTACAGGATCATACATTGGTCATATTCAAAGTCCTCATGTGTCCAGGGACATATTTCCTGAGTTTATAAACATAATATACTTTTTTTTTTTTTTTAAACGAAAGATGTTGTGATGCCAAAAAATATCGACGTAATCATAGTAGTATCGACTACTGTACTTGGTATCATTACAGTGGATGTTAGGTGTAGATCCACCAATGGCGTTTGTTTACATTGTGACGCCGGTGAGCTACGGTGTGTAGTGAAGCATGTTCAGCTGTTCCTCGTCCTGCAGGGATGATACTTGTAAGAAACTTACTTTATTTGTCGTCATGGAGGCGAGGATTAGTGATTTAGAAGTAGCTAAAACACTGCCGACTGGGGCTGGACTTTAGCCGCTAGCGAGCTAGATATGTCTTAAAGCAGTGGTCCCCAACCTTTTTGTAGCTGCGGACCGGTCAACGCTTGAAAATTTGTCCCACGGACCGGTGGTGGGGGGGGTGTATTTAAATTTTTTTTTTTTTTTAATTTTTATTTTTTTTAATTTTTAACATAAATAAATACAATCATGTGTGCTTACGGACTGTATCCCTGCAGACTGTATTGATCTATATTGATATATAATGTATATATTGTGTTTTTTATGTTGATTTAAAAAAATAAAATAAAATAAAAATAATTTCTTGTGCGGCCCGGTACCAATCGGTCCGCGGCCCGGTGGTTGGGGACCACTGTCTTAAAGCACCTCTTCCTGAGGGCGTTTCAGCGTTATAGCTTCACCTTTATCGTTAGTTTTCAAGCCAAAATGCGTCGGTTCTCCCTTTTCTGTCTACACACTGTGTCTGCTTGTAAGTACTCCGTAATTGTGCACTGCCGAACATGCCCGTTTGCTCATAAACCAGAAATGTCATGACGTGACGACGACGGGAGCGCGGGGAGTGGTGGCGGACCGGTACTTTTCAGAGGCGGTATAGTACCGAATATGATTCATTAGTATCGTGGTACTATACTAATACCGGTATACCATACAACCCTAAGTGGCACTAGTAAGAACCCTAAGTACAATACTGGTGCAAACACAAAAATGACAGCACAAAAATCACACATTGCGCAGTTCAAAGCGCAACTTTTGATAAGCAAGCGGAATTGTCTCTGACCATCTTCTGGGGAACTCAACAGTGACAAAATGTTACATTCAAATGTACATTTATAATGACTTAAAGCGTACATTACCGTAGCTCAGAGTCGCTATACCTGCCGGTAGAAGTAGTTAACAAATTTAGTCACGTGTATAAAACATAAAAGTGAAGACTTCAACGTCCTCACCCCAGTTAAATTGAGTTTGAGACCCTCTGGCGAAGAGTGTGAAACCTACGACTCATGGGCCATATATCATTAGAGGGGTTGATCTAAATCCGGGGGCCATTTGCGGCCCGCAGCTAATTGTTTGCCCACCACACATTCTGGAAATGCTATTGCAAAAATAAAAAATAAACATTAACTAGAAAAAGTTGCAATGTTGACACAAAGCTGCCATGCAGGCTGTTTTTTTCTTTTATCTATCTTTCTTTTTCGTCCATTGCTTAAAAAAAATAAAAAATCAATGTTATAATGAATTATTGACCTATTCAAGGCTCCAATTATTTCAAATATTTCACTTTAAAATGTTTTATGTGGAAAATATTGCATATATTGTGTGGTTGCCATACAAAAACATCAACGTTTTCTTTGACAAAAGAGCATAAAACATACAAAATAATAGTTCAAACCTAAAATTGACAGATATATCTGAAGTTGATCTCGTAACTTAAGTGTTGAAAGTAAAAAAAAACCTAATACAAATGTATCCCTTTATGAGTGGGGCACCTTTTGTATCCTAAATATATTTAATGGGATTTTATTGATATTTTCACTGTGATTACTCAAAAAAAACAATGAATAATAATATATAATAATATAATAATAATATCAATGGTGTCTTGCCTTATTGATGTTTTTTAAGGCCTACTGAAAAGATTTTTTTTAAATTTAAACTGGGATAGCAGATCCATTCTATGTGTCATACTTGATCATTTCGCGATATTGCCATATTTTTGCTGAAAGGATTTTGTAGAGAACATCAACGATAAAGTTCGCAACTTTTGGTCGCTGATAAAAAAAGCCTTGCCTGTACCGGAAGTAGCGTGACGTCAGAGGTTGAAAGGCTCCTCACATTTCCCCATTGTTTACACCAGCAGCGAGAGCGATTCGGACCAAGAAAGCGACGATTACCCCATTAATTTGAGCCAGGATGAAAGATTTGTGGATGAGGAACGTGAGAGTGAAGGACTAGAGTGCAGTGCAGGACGCATCTTTTTTCGCTCTGACCGTAACTTAGGTACAAGCTGGCTCATTGGATTCCACACTCTCTCCTTTTTCTATTGTGGATCACGGATTTGTATTTTAAACCACCTCGGATACTATATCCTCTTGAAAATGAGAGTCGAGAACACGAAATGGACATTCAGTGACTTATCTCCACGACAATACATCGGCAAAGCACTTTAGCTACGGAGTTAACGTGATAGCATCCGGCTTAACTGCAGATAAAAACAAAAGAAATAAGCCCCTGACTTGAAGGATAGACAGAAAATCAACAATACTATTAAACCATGGACCTGTAAATACACGGTTAATGCTTTCCAGCTTGGCGAAGCTTAACAATGCTGTTGCTAACGACGCCATTGAAGCTAACTTAGCAACGGGACCTCACAGAGCTATGCTAAAAACATTATCTCTCCACCTACGCCAGCCAGCCCTCATCTGCTCATCAACACCCGTGCTCACCTGCGTTCCAGCGATCGACGGCGCGACGAAGGACTTCACCCGATCATCCGTGCGGTCGGCGGCTAGCGTCGGATAGCGCGTCTGCTATCCAAGTCAAAGTTCTCCTGGTTGTGTTGCTGCAGCCAGCCGCTAATACACCGATCCCACCTACAACTTTCTTCTTTGCAGTCTTCATTGTTCATTAAACAAATTGCAAAAGATTCACCAACACAGATGTCCAGAATACTGTGGAATTTTGAGATGAAAACAGAGCTTTTTGTATTGGATTCAATGGTGTCCGAATACTTCCGTTTCAACGATTGACGTCACGCGCATACGTCATCATAAATAGACATTTTCAACCGGAAGTTTAGCGGGAAATTTAAAATTGCACTTTATAAGCTAACCCGGCAGTATTGGCATGTGTTGCAATGTTAAGATTTCATCATTGATGTATAAACTATCAGACTGCGTGGTCGGTAGTAGTGGGTTTCATTAGGCCTTCAAAGCTCTAATTACTTCACATCAAACATTGATTTCTGAATGTTTTGGGCAGTGGGGGAAATACTGCATATTTCAGTTTTATTATAAAAAACAAAGTTGTCTTGACAGAAAAGGCATAAAACCTTTTTGTTTTTTTAATTTTATATCAACCTGAAGTTGATATACTGTAGAGATTTACTGTAAGCGTTAAATAAAAAAAATAAAAAAATAATTTGACTTGTTTTTAACATTTTAATGACTTAGACACTTTATGGTACCCGGAGCCTTAAAGGTAAAAAAAAACAAAATCCATATATTTTGTTATGATTTGAAAATGAAAACTATCAAAATGGCCCCCGCAGGGTTGAATTTTTCCGTATGCGGCCCTCAGTGGAAAAAGTTTGGACACCCTTGATCTAAACACTCAAAATTTAACCCACAAATGCTCATAATGCATGAGCATTTTGAGTATTTTGCCCTCAGAGGAAATGAAAAATGAGTAACAAATAGTAAAAAGGTAACCCCTGCCTTGGAGGTTTCACTGTAATCTGGACATTGAGGCTGATGTTTACTTCAGAGAAAGAAAAAGTTATGCACAACTATTTCCTTCTCTGCCATAGCAGAACAAGCCTTGAATGCAAGTTTTTTTTTTTAAAAGAGCTTTGGCATGGCACTTTGATATCTGCACAGCACATATAGGCTCACATGAGCGAGCAGGCACAAAAGGCACAGTCAAACGCAGGAGCCACAAATCCGTTAATACAATCAGACGTATACAACACACACACACACACACACACACACACACACACACACACACACACGCACACACACACACACACACACACACACACACACACACGCACTCACATCCCCCCCACCCCCCCGTCATGTTCTTTTATAGACACACTGGCACGTCATCTCCCTTGTGCACACTCAAGAATGCACACTCTTGTTTGTTGGCGTGTCTCCGTGAACCTGCTCGTCCATCCATCAGTAACCGTGACTATTGTCCTCATGTTACCTCTATGCCCACCCTTCTTGCTCCCTCTCTCTCTCTCTCTCCTTGCCTGCATACCACGTCGCCGCTGTCTCTCTGCCAATTAATGCACAGAGGGCTGCATTGCAGTGAAGTTGGCGCACAGTACAGACTCTACAGACATGCATGTTCGTGCCAGCTAGGGCCGAGTGAGAGGAGAAGGGAGGGCTGCTAGGGGTGGGGGAGGATGTAGAATATGTTGAGTCAGGCAGACAGGACGGGCCGAGTGCATATACGCACAGCCGCATATTCACCGTGATGTATGCAGGGAATGAATAGTAGCACAGCGGCACGTATGCATGCGTCACCTTAAACATGCAAATTGCCACCTCCTTCCAGTCTGAATTAAATATAAATCCTGCACATGCCTGACAAAACATAAAAAGGCATGAACCCACCCCCCACTCCCACTTCAAAACGTACGCCGCATAAGCCTGTGTCCTCATTTCGTCGCCCTGTGTTTGCACCTCAAACTTTTTTCCCCCCAGTGTTTTATGTCTCGTCACCTCGAGACGACTGCGATGCTGTTGCTGCTGCTCAGTTGTCTTCCATTGTCGGTTGCATCAGTTTTAATCAAGGATTTCTTCATACCTACGCACAGCTGTTATTCACTGTAGCAGCAGGTCCAGACATATTTGAATAAAATGAAGACAGGGAGACAATTCGCCAGATGGCACACGCGCTCGCACACATACTGTACATACAATACATGCTGATTCAAATAACTAGCATAGGAGACAGAATCGATACATAGAAGATACATGAGATTTCAATGCAATATTATTCAAAGGTAGAATTTTGACGTTAATTCAAAAAGGTGCATGGCAGGGGTCAGCAACCCAAGCCAGCAAACAAATACTTGCCAGACATCATCAATTGCTTGCAAGACACCAGAGCAGCATAAATGTCGGGTATTAAAAGTAAAGTACATTGGAAGTGTGCTGACTAAAACCTAGCCTTGATGCTAGGCCTAGGGTCCCCAAACTGTTTGACTCGGGGGCCTCATTGGGTTAAAAATGTTTTGCCGGGGCCATATATATATATATATATATATATATATATATATATATATATATATATATATATATATATATATATATATATATATATATATATATATCCATTTTCTACCGCTTGTCCCTTTTGGGGTTGCGGGGGGTGCTGGAGCCTATCTCAGCTGCATTCGGGCGGACAAGTCGCCACCTCATCGCAAGGCCAACACAGATAGACAGACAACATTCACACTCACATTCACACACTAGGGCCAAATTTAGTGTTGTCAATCAACCTATCCCCAGGTGCATGTCTTTGGAGGAAGCCGGAGTACACGGAGGGAACCCACGCAGTATATATATATATATATATATACTGGAATATATACTGGAATATATATATATATATATATATATATATATATATATATATATATATATATATATATATACTGTGTGTGTGTGTGTGTGTGTGTATATGTATATATATATATACATATATATATGTGTGTATTCGTATAAAACATTTGTTAAGGCTCTATGTGTAGTTTAGGGATAATATTTTAAATAAAAATATATGGTTCTGCTTGCCATGCCATTCATTCTTTTTCCTAACAAATCCACATTGAAAGTATAATTTTATTATGTGTGCATTGCTGTACATACGTATATTCCTTGCGCACTAATTGACTGAAAGAGAGCGCACACGACACTGCGGCGCGAGCGCGATAATGTCATGTTATCGATGGGAAAATGCATTTTTAGACAATATGATTTGCCTGAGTGGCTAGGAGACACCGAGAGTAACAAGCGGCAGAAAATGGATTAGACAGGACAGATTTAAAAAAATAAAATAATAATAATATTTTTTTTTACTTGGGACTTCCTGCGGGCCGGATTTTGGACGCTGCCGTGGTAGTTTGGGGACCCTTGGCCTCGGCGATATATCGATATTACTGATAAATTTAATTTTATTTTTTTTCTCCTTTCTCCGGCATACTGTGTTTGCCAGCAGGAACTTCAGTAGCTCACGCCCTGCCCTTCCACTTACTTCCTTAGGAAAATCCTTGCAAAACATGGGCAATGCTAGTGCTAACAAGAGCGAGAAGTATGTTCCAAAGAAAAGAATCGAGTTGTCAGTAGTTTAGATTTGCGGCAACATGCATGGAATAAATGACTGCACGCTGCAAAGTTTGTTTAAAAAAGGCAGCAGCACAACAAACTTATTACTGCATCTGAAACCGAAGCCTCCATTCGGGTGCTGGAAATACAACTCTTCAGGAAAGGAACTGCAACAACAAATTCCGGCTAAAAAGCAGCTTACTGCGGTGGAATCATTTACACCAGGTATGTATGATGTAAGATGAGAAAAAAGAACAGTGGAGAACGATTGCTAAGCAGTCTCTCTGCATATCACCCAGATGTGGGAATTATAAAACTTATCCACTTACTGAAACTATAGTCTTCTCAATGTTATACTTCATTATTTGTTTGCATAAAATGTATAATACAACATTTTTACAGAAGTATTTTATTCAAGACAGAAATGTTTAATTTAAATTTGCACTTTATTCATCTCAATGTTGGAGATTACCGTAAACTCTGGACTGTAGGCCTATACTTTTTTCCCTACACTTTGAACCCTGTGTCTTATAAGACAGAGTGACGACCGTATTTTCCGCACCATAAGCCGCACCTAAAAACCAAAATTTTTCTCAAAAGCTGACAGTGCGGCTAATAACCCGGTGCGCCTTATATATGGATTAATATTAATATTTATTTTCATAAAGTTTAGGTCTCGCAACTACGGTAAACAGCCGCCATCTTTTTTCCCCGTAAAAGAGGAAGCGCTTCTTCTTCTACGGTAAGCAACCGCCCCCATAGAAGAGGAAGCGCTTCTTCTTCTACTGTAAGCAACCGCCAAGGTGAGCACCCACCCCCGTAAAAGAAGAAGCGCGCGGATATTACGTTTCATTTCATTTGTGTGTTTCTGTAAAGACCACAAAATGTCTCCTACTAAGAGACACGCGTACAAGGTTCCACTGACTTTTGATATTCATGTGAACCGCACTGTGGATACAACGGGAACACGTACGGTGAATATTCGCACCACAGGGAATGTGAAGTCGTCCTACTGTGGTTCTAGCTAGCCATGCTAACGGCCAGAAACTTCCACCCACGGTGATATTCAAAAGGAAGACCTTGCCAAAAGAGAACTTTCCAGCCGGCGTCATCATAAAAGCTAACTCGAAGGGATGGATGGATGAAGAAAAGATGAGCGAAGGGACCGGGTGACTTTTTTCACGCAGCTCCGTCCCTGTTGATCTATGACTGCATGCGCGTCCACATCATAGATGGTGTCAAAAAACAAGTGAAGCACACCGAAGAAGAATAATTCGAGGGATTTGTGGATGAGTAATAACTACAGAAAGTGAGCTTTAAATGTTTATTTTGTGTGTTGTGTGACACTAACGTTCGGGCAACGTTGAGTTATTGATGTTGCTATTGCTCTGCACTATTTTGAGTGTTACTATTTTTGTGATTGCACATTTGCACATTACATTTTGGGAGTGAACAGAGTTGTTAGAACGCTGGTTTGTGATATATTATTAAAGTTTGACTGACCTATCTGACTGTTTTTTTGACATTCCCTTTAGCGTAGCGTAGGTGCGGCTAATAACACGGGGCGGCTATTAAGTAAACAAAGTTTTGAAATATGCCATTCATTGAAGGTGCGGCTTACAACACGGGGCGGCTTATGGTGCGGAAAATACGGTAATCTATGGATATTTTTTCACTGACGGTTATAATAAAAATAGTTAAAACAAACCCAAAAAAACCCACTGAGAATGTGTTTTATTGTTAGTGCTATGGTGCCATGTTTTGAACGAGTTTGCTCACTGCAGTGCTTGCAGTATCATTCCATTCAACCGGAAGTGGAATGCCGTTCAGTCTCAGATCCAGACTATTTGCAGGCCATGACATTGACCTAATGTATCTTTTTTAAGGAAAGCTTTTACAGTTTTATGTTTTATGGCAAGATGTGTTTTCTTGAAAAATGAGGCCATCATCCCTAAACATCATTTTGATGGATGGAATAAGAAAAGTGTCCAAAATGTCAATGTGTCAACTTGTGCATTAATTGAATAGGTAATGACAGCCATCTCCCCAGTACAACTACCTGACATGCAGCCCCATATCATCCATGACTATGGAAATGTCCATGTTCTCTTCAGGCAGAGTCACGATTCATTACTGAATATGACTTTCATCCAGTCATCTATAGTCCACAATTGCTTTTCCTTAGCCCATTGTCACCTAATTTTTTTCTGTTTAAATGTTAATGGCGGCTTTCGTAGCACTTTTCTGTATTTAAATCCCATTTCTTTTAGGCGCTTGCTTACAGTTTGGTCACAGACGACACCAGTTTCTGCCCATTTGTTCTTCATTTGCTTTGCTGTGCATTTTCTCTTTTCAAGACATTTTGCTTTAGGTTTTCTGTCTTGACACTTTGATTTTTTCTTTGGTCTACCAGTATGCTTGACTTTTATGAACTTCCCATGTTGTTTGTACTTGGTCCAGATTTTAAACATGGTTTACTGTGAACAATCAACATATTTTTCAACATTTTGTGATGATTTACCTCCCTGAAAAAGTTTGATCATCCTCTCCTTTGTTTCAATTGACATCTGTTGTGTTGTAGCCATGACTCATGTCAATCCATCTGGTGCAAAAGCTCTCCAAAGTGTGAACACTCCTTTTCAAATGCAGAATAATGAACATATTTAATCTGGTGCAGGTGTTTGCTTTGGAAATGAAAATGTACAGGTTGGTTCCATAGTTCTTTCCTCAGATGTGAAATAACATAATTGTTTCACTCTGTCGGATGTAAAAATGAAACGGTTACTGACTACCACAATTCATATTCTTTGCTTCTTTTAGAGTTTAAGGCCAGAAAGTTGACATTTGAAATAACCACAGTTTGTGTCATGCTTTTTTCAACAAAATTACGGTATACAACTGAAAGAACATCCCCCATATCTGGTGATTCTATAGTTTTTGTATTCTCATTTTGAGAACCTACATCCTCTGCAGTGGACAGTTATTTTTTTTTGTCAAAGAAAAAAAATAGCCCTGCTATGCAAAATACAAGTGTGCATTGCAGGGGATACTGGATACTGTATTTACACTGGTCCAAGTTCCTCTAAACAACAGGAGTGCTTTTGTCTTTTTTATTAAGTTTAATTTGCTACGAAAATTCTCAGGCCGGATCTGGCCTTGGGGTCGCCAATTGAATAGCCCTGCTCTACAGGGAACTCACAATATAACAGTAACATCATACAAACAAAACAAAATGATCAAAATTGCAGCTCCCATGTCTAGCTGAATGACGGGTATCTTAAAGCTTTAATTAAAGATGCGTAGCGAAACCTACTTTTTCCCCCCTAGATTCATAATTTTGGGTTTGGGTTTTGAGTCTATATCATGCCAATTAAGAATTATGCTTTTTGTCATGAAAACCCATCCATCCATTTTCTTCTGCTTATCCGAGGTCGTGTCGCGGGGGCAGCAGCCTAAGCAGGGAAGTCCAGACTTCCCTCTGCCCAGCTACTTCGTCCAGCTCCTCCTGGGGGATCCTGAGGCGTTCCCAACAGCTGGAAGACATAGTCTTCCCAACATGTCCTGGGTCTTCCCTGTGGCCTCCTACCGGTCGGACGTGCCCTAAACACCTCCCCAGGGAGTCGTCTGGGTGGCATCCTGACCAGATGCCCGAACAACCTAATGTGGCCCCTCTCGATGTGGAGGAGCAGCGGCTTTACTCTGAGCTCTTCCCGGATGACAGAGTTTCTCACCCTATCTCTAAGGGAGAGCCCCGCCCCCCGAAAGAGTGAACTAATTTCGGCCGCTTGTACCTGTGATCTTGTCCTTTCGGTCATAACCCAAAGCTCATGACCATAGGTGAGGATGGGAACGTAGATCGACGTAGATTGCCTTCTGGCTCAGCCCCTTCTTTACCACAACAGATCGATACAATGTCCGCATTACTGGAGACGCCGCACCGATCCGCCTGTCGAGTTCACAATCCACTCTTCCCTCACTCGTAAACAAGACTCTGAGGTACTTGAACTCCTCCACTTGGGGCAAGATCTCTTCCCCCAACCCGGAGATGGGACTTCACCCTTTTCTGGGCAAGAACCCTGGACTCGGACTTGGAGGTGCTGATTCTCATGCCAGTCGCTTCACACTCGGCAGCGAACAGATACAGTGAGAGCTGAAAATCCCGGCCAGATGAAGCCATCAAGACCATATCATCAGCAAAAAGGATCCCCTCAAAGCCCTGACTGCGCCTAGAAATTGTGTCCATAAGAGAATCGGTGACAAAGGGCAGCCCTGCGGAGTCCAACCCTCACTAAAAACGGGTCCGACTTACTGCTGGCAATGCGGACCAAGCTCTAACACCGATCATACAAGGAGCGGACCGCCACAATCAGACCTAAACCCCATACTCTGAGCACTCCCCACAGGACTTCCCGAGGGACACGGTCAAATGCCTTCTCCAAGTCCACAAAGCACATGTAGACTGGTTGTGCAAACTCCCATGCACTCTCAAGGACCCTGCCAAGAGTATAGAGCTGGTCCACAGTTCCACGACCAAGACAAAAACCACACTGCTCCTCCTGAATCCGAAGTTCGACAATCCGGCGTAGCCTCCTCTCGTACACCTGAATAGACCTTAAAGGGAAGGCTGAGTAATGTGATCCCACGATAGTTGGAACGCACCCTCTGAAAAACCCAGTTAAGAAAAAGCAGCTTTAGCACTCGAATTGTGGAAAAAAGTGAGCAAGATGATAGATTTTTCTCATTTTTTTGTCACATAAACTGGTTGTATATTGTTGTTGGAATATCCTTAAAACTTCCCTTTTGCATAATAGGGTACCTTTAATTTTGGTGTGGTTTAGCGATGGAATGAAATGAAAAAATTTCATGGTATTGTTGAATGTGCTAAAAAAAAATATCTACATAAACACTGAAATCTTTTAACAACGTTTTATTTTAAAAAATGAAATAGACACACTGTTAGAAAAGCCATAATTTTGCGAATGCGTGTTTTGTGTTTCTTATGCTTCACTGATAGTGTTTTAGTCTTCTTATTGTATCTGTTTTAATGGCTAAGCTTTTATTGTTTTAGCTTTTGCTTTTATGGTTTAAGTCACACATTAATAGTGTTACTAAAACAGCCTTCTTTCGTCCCCGTAATATCGCTAAAATGTGTCCCTCTTTGTCCACCAGACACTGAGATTATCATTCATGTGTTTGTTACGTCTAGTCTCGATTACTGTAACATATTCTTTTTCGGGTCTCCCTATGTCTAGCATTAAAAGATTACAGTTGGTACAAAATGCGGCTGCTAGACTTTTGACGAGGACAAAAAAGTGTGATCATATTACGCCTATACTGGCTCACCTGCACCGGCTTCCTGTGCACTTAAGATGCAACTTTAAGGTTTTACTACTCACTTATAAAATAGTAAACTGTCTAGCTCCATCTTATCTTACTGATTGTATTGTACCATATGTCTCAGCCCGAAATCTGTGTTCTAAGAACTGCGGCTTATTAGTGATTCCCAGAGCCCAAAAAAAGTCTGCGGGCAGTAGAGCATTTTCTATTCGGGCTCCAGTATTTGGAAGGGCCTGCCAGTAACAGTTAGAGATGCTACCTCGGTAGAAGCATTTAGGTCCCATCTTAAAAGTCATTTATACACCCTAGCCTTTAAATAGACCCCTTTTTAGACCAGTGGATCTGCCGTCTCTCTTTTCTGCTCTGCCCCCCTCTCCTGTGTGGAGAGGTTATCAGGTGGCCACTGATCAGTTTCCACGGAAGAGTTGCTAGCAGTTCTGCGGCCCATTCCATGGTTTCTCGTTGTGGTTTGTGCAGCGCTTTGAGAAATTTGTGATTAAGGGTTACATAAATAAACTTTGATTGATTGATTAAACTATTTGTTTGCACTGTAGCACATATTTAAATGAAAAGTGCGTAACAAATAAAATCTATTATTATTTATTCCGAGTGCTGCGACGTGCTACTCTATTTAGTGGTCTTTAAACGCACCATTAAACAATCAAATTCCTCTGAGTACAGAACAAACACTCTAAAATAGCAGCGCGTGTAGATTTAATGGACATAATTGAATAGCTTTGTTGCTCGGACAGTAATGTGTTTATACAAGTTTAGATTGGGGTATGTTTACTAATGGGGAAATACGTTATTATCTTTTGTTTTCATGTTAGCATTTAAGATAGCGAGCTGGCGCCAGTCAGTCCGTGAGTTTATCAAAGTGCAGCTATCAAACGTTTTTCAATCATTTTAATTTAAAACGGTAATACTAACTGTCAGGAGTTTTACAGTGGTTATCATTAATACCATTTATCGTTACATCCCTAATCCTTAGTGCAGGTATTACATATAGCAAACAACAGCTTATATATTCAAGTTGTAGTTGTAGTTTTATAGTTGTATTATTTAGTCATCCGCTACAAACAGGTAAAATTGTATAAATGACAGTGCTTTGAGAACCAAGCCTTGTGGGACTCTTTGCAGTTCAGACCAAATCAAAAGCACCTCTTTTGGGTGCAGTGCACTCAATTTTGCTTCAACTGTTTAAAACTAGAAATGGCAGATAATGGCTTTTTTGTCGATATCCGATATTCCGATATTGTCCAACTCTTAATTACAGATTCTTATATCAACCGATACCGATATATACAGTTGTGGAATTCAATCAATCAATGTTTATTTATATAGCCCTAAATCACAAGTGTCTCAAAGGGCTGTACAAGCCACAACGACATCCTCGGTACAGAGCCCCGCTCAATTAACACATTATTATGCCTAATTTTGTTGTGATGCCCCGCTGGATGCATTAAACAATGTAACAAGGTTTTCCAAAATAAATCAACTCAAGTTATGGAAAAAAATGCCAACATGGCACTGCCATATTTATTATTGAAGTCACAAAGTGCATTATTTTTTTAACATGCCTCAAAACAGCAGCTTGGAATTTGGGACATGCTCTCCCTGAGAGAGCATGAGGAGGTTGAGGTGGGCGGGGTTGGGGGGCTAGGGGGGGTGTATATTGTAGCGTCCCGGAAGAGTTAGTGCTGCAAGGGGTTCTGGGTATTTGTTCTGTTGTGTTTATGTTGTGTTACGGTGCAGATGTTCTCCCGAAATGTGTTTATCATTCTTGTTTGGTGTGGGTTCACAGTGTGGCGCATATTTGTAACAGTGTTAAAGTTGTTTATACGGCTACCCTCAGTGTGACCTGTATGGCTGTTGACCAAGTATGGCTTGCATTAATTGTGTGTGTGAAAAGCCATAGATATTATGTGACTGGGCCGGTACGCAAATGAAGTGCCTTTGAGGTTTATTGGCACTCTGTACTTCTTGTACACAGCGGCGTTTTAAAAAGTCACAAATTTTACTTTTTGAAACAGATACCGATAATTTCCGATATTACATTTTAAAGCGTTTATCGGCCGATAATATCGGCAGTCCGATATTATCGGACATCCCTATTTAAAACACCATGAATCAACATACAATTTTACACAATCTATGATTATGCGGTTGTATTATTTTAACGTTGTTTATTAATGAGGGTGTAGTTTGTCCCTTTTATATAGTTAAATACACAGATATTTTTGTAAATGCAGCTCTCAATTTGGATCTCGCTGGAATGTGCAGGTGTATCCAATATTATGGCTGGTGAAGACGATGGACAAAAGTGCTGACACAGACAAAATTCGAATTTGTTCCAAAGTCCAATAGGCTGCTTGTTTATTTCCCTCTACACTATACAATCTCAATGAGAACAATGGCCGCGTTATAAATATTCAGATCCTGCAGTTGTTCTCATGTCTAAAGTGTACCAGACAACAGATTCTATCCACGTTGAGACGGCAACGCTCCCTGGCAACAGTTCTACCAATAGGGACCGAGCGGGTGTCTGCCTGTCTGAGTATTATTATGGGATGTTGAGGAAAAAGAGAGCGAGAGAGGGTGAGAGAGGCTGCCCATAATGCAACATCACTCTAGCCGCTTATAGACTTCACTGGGTGAAGTTGTCTGCACACGACAAGGATCAAAATGACTCTTTTCTTAAAAACAAAAAAATCTCTCCATGATTCACACAGTTATGTAACAGACAGACTGCTATGAAATTAACTGTATTGGGCTGATTTCTGTCTGGTATCTTTCCATTAAAAATGCACCACAAAAGTAACTTAAGGAATAGAAGCTGAATTCCAGGTTTATGTGGAAAAAAATGGACAGAGTGAATATAAAGTTTATAGCAGCCAAGCTGGATGATGCGTAACCTTAAAGTTTTATCGTCCGTTAAATGTAATCGTAAATATTAAAGTGGCAGTAAACAAAACGGTTCGGTTTTTGTGGTCCTATAGTCAATGTTTTGCTCCCCTTTCAGCACTAACTGAGCATGGGGATTGATTGTGCAGGACAACCAGCAAAAAAGACTGCGACAAAGTGTCCACACACAACTAAAGAGAGAAAAGTTAGGCACCATCTGGGGACAAGATGCTGCCTTCAGTCATTTTTAAGATAGTTAGACGGCTGCATGAAGATTAAGGGTATAGTTTGTATGAAAATGTCATGGTAAGATTTCAGATAATTAATATGATAGGTATTGGCAACAATATTGGCTAATCGAACCCATGGATAATCGGTATCGAAATCAGCAGCATAAAACCCTGATCTGCACATCCCTAATTCAATCATATTCATATTTGGTCTTTAAGCGGATGGGACAAAATATCCAATCCCAGTTGCATGTAGGAGGAGATGGTGGAAAAGCACGAAGGGGATCCAATCAGAATTAACGTGTTTGTAATGCACTGTGTTTTTATTTTTCACTCTGAAAAGTAAGAATCTACAAGACATCAGTACAATTTGTCTTCTACACCGGAAATAAAGAGAAGAGAAGACATATGTACACCTTTCACCTTTGCCGCGGAAGACAACGGTATCAGTGATATTTGTTTGGTCATAATTGTCTAAATAAATAGTAGACCTACATGATAAAATGTACACATTACATTTTAATGATGAAAGAGAAAATAGTTACAATGTTATTAAACATAATGGTTAAAATATGATTTCTCTAAGTTACGCACTCCAAATTGACAACAGTTCAATGTAACACTGTATAATAGCAGTTCTCATAAAAAAAAATGTATGTTAAGATTTGAGCGTCAAATACATCTTTTTGTTCCATTTCCATTATTTCCTGTTGTAAAAATACCACCCATCGTCTTCCGCTTATCTGAGGTCGGGTCGCGGGGGCAGCAGAGAAGCCCAGTCTACCTAACGTGTCCTGGGTCTTTCCAGTGGCCTCCTACCGGTCGGAGGCGTTAGGGGGGCATCTGGTCAGGATGCCCCCCTAACGCCTCCGACCGGTAGTCAGTTGGCTCATTTCGATGTGGAAGAGTAGCGGCTTTACTCTGACCTCCTCCCGAATGAAAGAGCTTCTCACCCTATCGCTAAGGGAGAGAGAGCCCCGCCATCAAACGGAGGAAATTAATTTTGGCCGCTTGTAGTCGTGATCTTGTCCTTTTGGTCATAACCCAAAGCTCATGACCATAGGTTAGGACAGGGACCTAGATTACTGGTAAATGAAGAGTTTTGCCTTCCGGCTTAGCTCCTTTTTCACCACGAAGGACGGGAGGGTCCACATTCATGCAGACGCTGACTCGATCCGCCTGTCGATCTCACGATCCACTCTTCCCTCACTTGTGAACAAGGTACTTAAACTCTTCCATTTGGAACAGGGTCTCCATCTCCCCGGAGATGGCACTCCACACTTTTTCGGGCGGAACCATGGACTCAGACTGACTCTCATCACAGTCGCGTCACCCTCAGCTGCGAACTGATCCAGTGAGAGCTGAAGATCCTGGCCAGGTGAAGCCAGGAGAAGCAACATCATCCGCAAAAAGCAGAGACCTAATCCTGCAGCTACCAAACCGGATGCCCTCAATGACCTGACTGTGCCAGAAATTCTGTCCATAAAAGTTGTAAACAGAATCTGTGACAAAGGGCAGCCATGGCAAAGTCCAACCCTCACTAGAAACGGGTCCGACTTACTGCCAGCAATG
Source organism: Entelurus aequoreus (assembly GCF_033978785.1). Classification (NCBI taxonomy): domain Eukaryota; kingdom Metazoa; phylum Chordata; class Actinopteri; order Syngnathiformes; family Syngnathidae; genus Entelurus; species Entelurus aequoreus. The sequence goes on along the minus strand of NC_084751.1, from coordinate 15,524,336 downwards.
TGGACCAAGCTCTGACACTGATCATACAGAGAGCGGACCGCCACAATCAGGCGGTCCGATACCCCATACTCTCTGAGCACTCTCCACAGGACTTCCCGAGAGACACGGTCGAATGCCTTCTCCAAATCCGTAAAACACATGTAGACTGGTTGGGCAAGCTCCCATGCACCCTCAAGGGCCCTGCCGAGAGTATAGAGTTGGTCCAGAGTTCCACGACCAGGACGAAAACCACAGTGCTCCTTCTGAATCCAAGGTTCGACTATCCGGCGGAGCCTCCTCTCCAGTACACCTGAATAGACCTTCCCGGGAAGGCTGTGATTCTACGATAGTTGGAACACACCGTCCGGTTCTCCTTTTTAAATAAAGAAACCACCACCCCAGTCTGCCAATCCAGAGGCACTGTCCCCGAGTCAACAGCCCCACAGCATGCAGAGCCTTAAGGCTCCGGGCGGATCTCGTCCACACCCAGGTCGCCGACACAGAAGAGCTTCTTAACTACCTCAACCCCAGAGATAGGAGAGCCCACCAGAGAGTCCCCAGGCACTGCTTCCTCATTGGAAGATGTGTATGTGGGATTGAGGAGGTCTTAGAAGTATTCCTTCCACTGATCCACTACATCTGCAGTCAACGTCAGCAGCACATCGCCCCCACTATACACGGTGTTGACAGTGCACTGCTTTCCCCTCCTGAGGCTTTGAAGCCATCCGGAAGTCGTTCTCCAAGGCTTCTCCAAACTCCTCATGTCCGACTTTTTGCCTCTGCAACCACAAAAGCCGCACACTGCTTGGCCTGTCGGTATCGGTCTGCTGCCTGCGGAGTCCCATGAGCCAAAAGGACCCAATAGGACTTCTTCTTTAGCTTGACAGCAACCCTCACCACTGGTGTCCACCAGCGGATTCAGAGATTACAGCCACGACAGGCACCTACCACCTTGCGGCCATAGCTTCAATCGGCTGCATCAACAATTGAGGCACAGAACATCACACAACACCACTCGGACTCAATGTCCAGGGCCTTCTCGTAACATGTTCCAAGTTCTTCCGGAGGTGGCCTGCCAGGTCTGTCCAGCATCCCTCCCCCAATCGGAGTCGACTGACCACTGGTGATTGTTTGAAAGCTCCGCCCCTCTCTTCACCCGATTGTCCAAAACATGAGACCGCAAATCCAATAATACAACCACAAAGTCGATAATCGAACTGCCGCCTGGGGTGTTCGGGTGCCAAGTGCACATATGGACGCCCTTATGTTTGAACATGGTGTTGGTTATTGACAATCTGTGACGAGCCCAAAATTCCAACAGCAGAACACCACTCTGGTTCAGATCAGGGCGGCCGTTTCTCCCAATCACGCCTCTTCAGGTCACACTGTAGTTTCCAACGTGAGTGTTGAATTCCCCCAGCAGAACAAGGGAATTACCACAGGGAGCCCTCTCCAGTACTCCCTCTAAGGACTCCAAAAAGGGCAGGTACACTGAACTGCTGTTTGGGTGCGTAAGCACAAACAACAATCAGGACTCGTCCCTCCACCTGGAGGCGGAGGGAAGATACCCTCTCGTCTACTGTGTTACACTCCAAAGTACAGGCTCTGAGCCGTGGGGAAACAAGTATAGCCACCCCTGCTTGTCGCCTCTAAACTGCTGGCAAAGAGAAGACTAGTTCCAGAGCCCTTGCTGTGCGTCGAAGTGAGACGACTTGGTCCAGCCGGAACTTCTCGACCTCGTTCACCAGCTCAGGCTCCGGCCCCCCGAGCGAGGTGATGTTGCACGTCCAAGAGCTAGCTTCTTTAGCCGAGTATCAGACGGCCAAGAGCCCTGCCTTCGCCTGCTGCCTAGCTCACAGTGCACCCGACTTCTATCGTCAAAATAATTGCCCAAGTCTGGTTTAGACATTAAGAAAAGCTCTCAACCGGAGGGGGCGGAGCTCTACTTCAGGCTATGAGGAAACACAAAAAAAAGTAAGATAAAGTATTGTTTTCATCTAATCTTAGCATGTGCACAATAAAACAGACATGTAGTGACATGAATGCAGCTAAAAGCAGCTTTTTAAAGCACTCTCTGAATCAATGTGTGTAGGTTAGAAATGGGAAAATAATCCATTCTTCAATGCATCTTGACAATGCAACATTCCCAAATATCGATTATTTACGTGTGTTAAATAAAGTAATACAGATGGTTCTAAAATGCAGATCTAGCGCGAACACACCCAGAGTAGGGAGGAGAAGAGGAAAACTTGCTGATCGCGGCGCTATGCTGGCTTGAATGTGAAGTTAATAAAGTTAAAGTTAAAGTACTAGGTGTGGCAAAATTATTCTCTGCATTTGACCCATCACCCTTGATCACCCCCTGGGAGGTGAGGGGAGCAGTCACCAGCAGAGGTGGCCGCGCCCGGGAATCATTTTTGGTGATTTAACCACCAATTCCAACCCTTGATGCTGAGTGCCAAGCAGGGAGGTAATGGGTCCCAATTTTATAGTCTTTGGTATGACTCGGCCGGGGTTTGAACTCACAACCTACCGATCTCAGGGCGGACACTCTAACCACAAACAAGATAAGAATAAATGCTTTGTACATTTCAACAGCTAACTGGAACTGTTACAACAGAAAGTAACCAGTTAAGAAGAGGAAATTAGCAAGTAGATTAATACGTCAGGAGAAACAATAATATCCTCACAGTACAGTCGCCGGCTGGCAACACTTTCAGCCATAGATATGAATGAGTAGATTGACGAGACATGTCTTTGAGCTGGGGGGCAAAATGCCTAAACATCTCTATCTATGCTGCGCATACTAACATCCAAAAAACAGAAATGAAGCAGTAGCCAAAGTAGCCTTTTATCCATCCATTTTCTACCGCTTGTCACTTTTGGGGTCATGGGTGGTAGGGTACACCCTGGACAAGTCGCCAGCCACGTCATCAACGTATTATTAGTAATCAAATATAACACATTTATAATACACAAGCGAAACTCCCAAAAAATTAAATACCTTGCAAAAGTTAATTAATGTCGGCAATTCCACATCAAATGTGAAATTAATATGTGATACGGCACATGCAAAGTAGAATATGTCAAGTCTTTATTTAATTTTGACGACCAAATTTAATTAAATAACACTCAAACCTTTGCACGATATTCACTTTTTTTTTGTTTCACCTGTAAAATAATAATAATATAAAATATATTGATAATATACAATAATTAACATTGCATAAATAATTAATTTATATTCAAATGTTAATTGTAATTGAATTGTGAAGTGCCCTAAGATTTACTCCTCTAGTGCGAGTGTACCTGATGTTGTGACCAGGTAAATTTATAAGATGTTTATGACGTTTATTTTCGACCATGTCCTGAAAAAAAAATAGCAGTGATGACTTCAAAAAATCTATTTAAACTGTACATTTTCAAAAGATAAATTATGATCCTTTTGGAGAGGATGGGGCGTGGATTTATTTGCAATCTGGGAACGCCTCCAGAATCGAATATCTTGCTGACAGACTCGCAGAACGGGTAACGAAAGTGACTGTGTAGCAAAATGTACGCAAACATTTACACCAGAGCATATCCAACACATACCATTTAAACCAGTGATTCTCAAATTGTAGTACGTGTGGTTCGCGGGCTCCATCGAGTGGTACGCCAAATATTTGATTCAGTATTTAAATATAGTGTTTTATTTTCCATAAAGAGTGTTACTGTTCAAACTGTGTGTAATATTACAGTGTCCAAAATAGGGCTGAACGATTTCAGGAAAAAATCTGATCACGATTTTTCTGACAGAAATTGCGATTTCGATTTTGACTCACGATTTCTTTTCAAATCAAGCTTCAGTAACAGTAACAGATTTAAAACATGACAAAAAATGATATACCATGAAAACATTAAATGCTATGTAATGCAAGGATGAATACTAAAAGGTAAGAATTGCTTCAAACATGTATTTATTAAGAAACATGCATGTACATTCTCCAAAGTTCTTGACCAACAGCAGTTATTAAAACTAAAGAACTAAAACCAGTACAAAAACCTTAATTATGTTAAGATAAATAAAAAAGTTTAAGTTAAATAAAATACAAAACAATTCCAACACAAAAAGCAATGCTTAATATATAATAAGAAAAACAAAATTCAACAACTTCAATAAAGGAAAAAAAGGATCCTGACCTTATGTAAACAGTCTTATACTCAAGTAGGTAGGTCAGTCTTTTATGGCTCAAGAGAGCTAGCCTATCAACATCTATAGCAGCAATTCAAGTACTTTATTCAACCCTGGAAGAAACCTGAACAATATTTTAAAGTGAAATTGAAAAGTAATGGTAATAAAGAAAATACTATTACAAAAACAAAATGACCCAACCTCTGCCCTTCTGAAAAATATGTCAGACATTAAAATAGGTGGGTCATTCATTTACCGCTTAGCAGCACCCAAATATTGCACATCTATTCTGTTAACAATAGAACGGCTGCTCTTCTCATAAGGAGTTATACTGGCAAACGACGCTGTAATTGTGGTATGTTTGCTACAATGGGCTGAATCGCTCGGGGTTGACTTTTCACCGGACTTTTTGGTCATACATTCGTCGTGTAACTGCCGGTGGTGATTTTTCAAGTGCCGGAATAAATTAGTCGTGTTGCCTTGGGATGTGGCGACTTTGGCCCGACAAGTTTTACAAAGTACCTGTTTCTGATGCACATCTGAAGTTTCGAAACCGAAGTAGTCCCAAATGACAGACGTGCTGCTCTTCTTCTGTATTAAAACTAAATCCTCCTCCACTTCTGACCCGGCGGCAGCAGCCATTTCCTCCAGGACGTTTGTTTCTTCACCAAAGTTGTTAGTGGGCGTGTACGCGGTAGCCTCGTCAATGGCCGCCTCTGATTGGTTAGCGTGACGGCATGCCCTGCTCACAAGTAGTTTACCACTTCTGATTGGTGAGTTTGACAAGGCATGAGAGTAGCACGAGCAGGCTGCATATACACAACAGACATGTCAGCCAGGAGAGCTAAATAACGTTCGTCTAAAACCGAAGCCTTCACGATCTCAAGATTGAGACTTCTGAAATCGCAATTTCGATCTGAAAACGATAAATCGTTCAGCCCTAGTCCAAAATATTGAATATACTTGTTAAATAAAACCTTTCCCTTATTTTTTATGAATACTTATGCCTACTATGCGACTGTATTTTAATGTTAGTCATTGAAGAGCCAAGTGTTTTCTGAGGTGGTATCTAATAAAAACAATTTGAGAACCAATGATCTAGACCATGAGGAAGTGTTTTAAATGGAGATTAAAATTATTATAGGTCCCCGTCAACTACCATTTGTCAATCCCATGATGCTTTACCTCTGTAATAGGGTTGTACGGTATACACGGTATAGTACCGCGATACTAATGAATCATGTTCGGTACTATACTGCCTCTGAAAAGTACCGGTCCGCCCCCCAGGCGCCCCCCGTCGTCACGTCGTGACATTGCTGGTTAACGAGCAGACGAGCATGTTCCGCAGTGCACAATCACGGAGCACTTACAAGCAAACACAGTGTGTAGACAGAAAAGGGAGAACCGACGCATTTTGGCTTAGAAAACTAACGATAAAGGTGAAGTTATAACACTGAAACGCCCTCAGGAAGAGATGCTTTAAAACATGGCTAGCTAGCTAGCGGCTAAAGTCCATCCACAGTCTGCAGTGTTTTAGCCACTTCTAAATCACTAATCCTCGCTTCCATGGCGACAAATAAAGTAAGTTTCTTACAAGTATCATCCCTGCAGGACGAGGAATAGCTAAACATGCTTCACTACACACCGTAGCTCACCGGCGTCAAAATGTAAACAAACGCTATTGGTGGATCTACACCTGACATCCACTTTAGTGATACCAAGTACAGTAGCGTATCTAGTCGATACTACTATGATCATCTTTCGTTTAAAAAATATATATATTATGTTTATAAACTCAGGAAATATGTCCCTGGACACATGAGGACTTTGAATATGACCAATGTATGATCCTGTAACTACTTGGTATCGGATTGAAACCCAAATTTGTGGTATCATCCAAAACTAATGTAAAGTATCAAACAACAGAAGAATAAGTGATTATTACATTTTAACAGAAGTGTAGATAGAACATGTTAAAAGAGAAAGTAAGAAGATCCATCCATCCATACATCCATTTTCTACCGCTTGTCCCTTTTGGGGTTGCGGGGGGTGCTGGAGCCTATCTCAGCTGCATTCGGGCGGAAGGCGGGGTACACCCTGGACAAGCCGCCACCTCATCACAGGGCCAAAGCAGATATTAACAGTAAATGGACAAGTAGATTAATAATTCATTTTCTACCACTTGTCCTTGATAATTTTGACAAAATAATAGAATGGAAAATGACACAATATGTTACTGCATACATCAGCAGCTAAATTAGGAGCCTTTGTTTGTTTACTTACTAATAAAAGACAAGTTGTTTTGTATGTTCACTATTTTATTTAAGGACAAACTTGCAATAAGAAACATATGTTTAATGTACCGTAAGATTTTTTTGTTAAAATAAAGCCAATAATGCAATTTTTTGTGGTCCCCTTTATTTAGAAAAGTACCGAAAAGTCTCAAAATCATTTTGGTCCTGTTACCAAAATATTGGTATCGGGACACCACTAATCCGTAATCTTTATTCTTGGTTTTAGTGAGACATTTTGTAAGCTTTAAACTTTGTGGGACCCTATTGTGTGCCCATGTGCACAAAGCAAAGTCCACAATGGAAATTAAGGTAACTTCTAAGTGGACAAAAATGTCAGGCAGACAAACTCCAAAGAGGGAACCGATTCCATTTGTTGGTTCATTTTAAATCCATGTGGCCAAATACTTTTGTCTTCTACACAGCATGGCTGGAAAAATGAAACCTGAGACAGATAGATAGAAGAATGAGCATGGATGTTTGCCTTTCCTCGTGCATCTCTGTGTGAGTATGTGTGTGTGTGATCCCTAGGGGCAAAGACAAATGGACTCCAAGTGGCTGCGGGAGGTAAACAAACAAACAAATAAGGAGCGGCAGCTAATGCCTCACGCCGAGCAAGCGGGGGAAGAAGCAAACAAACACCTGCGCTCTGGAACATCTATTACACACGTATGTACGACTTGTAGACACAAGAGTTCTAGGCTGAAGAGTTGGACGAAGGCTTAACTGAACAGCAGTGAGAGAAAATACATGAACAAAAGGAGCGAGAATAGAGAGAGTGTGTGTGAAAGACGCAAGGAGACAACAAGTATGAAGTTGCAAAATCACATTCACAGGAAGAAGACAATTAGACAGAAGAAAGGGAGGGGGGTGTGACAGAGAAAGGTAAAGATGCCAGTGACAAGCCTGCACACTCTCCGTTCAACGACATGAAAGCATTATTCTCATGATATAAATAAACCTCTCATAATATGATTACTTGACCAAAAGCCACACTTTTTCCTTTGGTGTTCAAGAACAATATATCACTAATGGCGAGTTTCTTTGAGAGCTCGCACAGTAACTGATGAAGACACATCATCTGCTGACACGCGACTACATCAGCGATGATTCAGCAGAAAAAACGGGAAAAAAAACTACAACCTGAAAATTACTTGTCTTACAGCAACATTTTTCTTATGGCGCTTTAACAACAAAAAAGTTCCTGGGTATGCGTGACTATATGAATTACCGTCAACAAAAATGCGATGCAGTTTTCGCTCTTGGACTGAATCCAGCTCTTCCAACAACAGCAAAAAAGGCGTTTAACAGATGGGCAAAGAAATCAACTCTGGCCACAACTTTTGGCAGAAAGTAATGTATGTCTCTGAAAGGAACATTCAGCACATTCTAAAAGTTCTTTGCAATAACAAATACGGCTGGCTCGATCAGAATGTTGACAAAAACTATAACAACTTAAAGGGGAACTGCTTTTTTTTTTTTTTTTGCTTATCATTCACAATTCCTATGGGTGACAAGAACACAAATGTTTCTTTTTTATGTATTCTTAATTGTAACATACGACTCATACTAGACGGCTAACAATGTAGATAATGGGAGTGATTTATTTTGTCCATAAAGCCTTCTAAAAACATCCAAAAACCGCCGACAATACTCCATTTACATGTCATGATCTGACTAATCACCAAGTATTAGCGACATTGCTATTCTAAGGTCGAAGACCGAGGAACCACTTTTAGTGGCACCTTCACAGAGAGGCAACTATTGACCTACTGAGCCAGTGAGCTGCTGCATCGCCTGTGATTTGCCAAACGTTTGTGCTCGATTATAAATCATGCCTCACACTTGTGTAGTAGAAAGTTGCGGCGCTAAGCCGAAAAGTTGGTCAACTTCAACATTCAATTTTGACCAGAAGACAGGAAGACGTGTCAAAATCTACGTTTGCGCCCATCATTATTTTATTTTTTTCACCTCAGGAGAGAGTATTATGATTAAATCATCATCTAAACGAGGAACACAAATGTTGTGCTGAAAGATATAAACATCCCATCAGTCGACATTGTACAGTAAGTGATTTATTATGCCTGATGTTGTATTTTTTTGTTTAACACTTGGCAATACTGCTACACGATGCTAAATGTTTCACTTGAGCATGGTCTGCTTATTATCACTTAGCTTCTAAAACTTGTAACTTATCCTCTGAATATTCAGGCTTAAAAATATAAGGTTCTAGACCAGGGGTCGGCAACCCGCGGCTCCTTGACCACTCTGATGCGGCTCAGCTACATACATGCCGACCCCCCCGATTTTCCCAGGAGATTTATGGATCTCAGTGTCTCTCGTAGATTACTCCCAGGGAAAAAATAATCCTATTTACACTCTAATTACTAAATAAAGGGCGTGCCCTAATTGCACTGCAGTAATTGTCCTCTATAGCACTTACATACAGTGTGCCAGTCCAGCCACATGTTGCATGTTGTTATTACTTGCACACACAGGAGACAGCAAAGCATACTTACTCATCAGCCACACAGCTTACACTGACGGTAGCCGTATCAAACAACTTTAACATTGTTACGTTACAAATATGCGCCACACTGTGAACCCACACCAAAAAAGAATGAAAAACACATTTCTAGAGAACATCCCACCGTAACACAACATAAACACAACACAACCATTACCCAGAATCCCATGCAGCCCTAACTCTTCCGGTCTACATTATACACCCCCGCTACCACCAAATCCCCCCACACATCAACCCCCCCCCCCCCCCCCTCTCCGCGCGTTGGTTGAGCGGAAGAGTTAGGGCTGCATGGGATTCTGGGTATTGGTACCGTCAGTGTAAGATGTGTGGCTGCTGAGTTAGTAGGCCTTGCTGTCACTTACGTGAGCAAGCTGAAATTGCACTCTACGTGTGGTCGAGCAGGTACACTGTTAGGGCAGACTGTAGAGGGTGCCAAATGCAGTGTCATCATGCTCTGATATTCGGGAGTCTCCCGGGAAAAATGAGAGGGTAGGCAAGTATGACGCTATCAAGAGCCATTCATTCCAAACTCGCGGGCTGCACTAACATCAAATTTCCACATTAAAGTGCGTGCCGGTGCGTGTGTCGGAGACCCCTGGTTAACATAGCACAAAGCATTTAAGCTTTGTATGCGGTGTTTTTCATTTTAAATTTAAATTTTTTTTTTGTGGCTCCCATTACTTTCTTTAATTTGTGAAACTTGCCAAAATGGCTCTTTGAGTGATAAAGGTTGCCGACCCCTGTTCTAGACCATTGGTCGCGAAGTAGTGGTTGTTGGCTCTCATGAAGTCTGCCATGATTAGTAGTAGTTGTTATTGTTGAAGGAAATAGAAAACATGATGCTTAAAATGACCAAAATATAGTAAATATTACATGGTATTATGAATGTGCCTGTTACATACAGTACTTAATTAAAGCATATATATATATATATATATATATATATATATATATATATATATATATATATATATATATATATATTAGGGGTGTGGGAAAAAATCGATTCGAATTCAAATTGCGATTCTCTGTGCGATTCAGAATCGATTCTCATTTTTTTAAAATCAATTTTTTTATTTTTATTTTATTTTTTTTAATTAATCAATCAATCCAACAAAACAATACACAGCAATACCATAACAATGCAAATCCAATTCCAAAACCAAACCCGACCCAGCAACACTCAGAACTGCAATAAACAGAGCAATTGAGAGGAGACACAAACACGACACAGAACAAACCAAAAGTAGTGAAACAAAAATTAATATTATCAACAACAGTATCAATATTAGTTACAATTTCAACATAGCAGTGATTAAAAATCCGTCATTGACATTATCATTAGACATTTATAAAAAAATAAAATGAACAATAGTGTCACAGTGGCTTACACTTGCATCGCATCTCATAAGCTTGACAACACACTGTGTCCAATATTTTCACAAACATAAAATAAGTCATATTTTTGGTTCATTTAATAGTTAAAATAAATTTACATTATTGCAATCAGTTGATAAAACACTGTCCCTTACAATTATAAAAGCTTTTTACAAAAATCTACTACTCTGCTTGCATGTCAACAGACTGGGGTAGATCCTGCTGAAATCCTATGTATTGAATGAATAGAGAATCCTTTTGAACCGGGAAAAAAATTGTTTTTGAATCGAGAATCATGTTGAATTGAAAAGAAAATCGATTTTGAATCTAATAATGACCCCAAGAATCGATATTGAATCGAATCGTGGGACACACATATATATATATATATATATATATATATATATATATATATATATATATATATATATATATATATATATATATATATATATATATATATATATATATATATATACATACATATATACATATATATATATATCTAAAAATCATCCCAATATCGTTGTTTTTTATATATATATATATATATATATATATATGTATATATATATACATACATATATATATATATATATATATATATATATATATATATATACATACATATATATATATATATATATATATATATATATATATATATATATATATATATATATATATATATATATATACATATATACATACATATACATACATATATATATATATATATATATATATATATATATATATATATATATATATATATATATATATATATATATATATATATATATATATATATATAAAAAACAACGATATTGGGATGATTTTTAGAGCGCTTTAATAGGCAGACTAAATCAATTACTACAATATGTATATTACAAGACCCCAAAAGAGACAAGCGGTAGAAACTGGATGGATGGAAGTTAGAATGCTTAAAAAAGAGAAAAATGTGTGTTTTTGTCTCACACAGGGATTGCGACTGATAGGCATAATTCCAAAAATGTGCAGTTCCCCTTCAAAGCCCTCCTGTGTCCAGGGACTTATTACCCGCGTTTGTAAACAATAACGAAAACGACAAAATATTTTCTTAACCATCGTCGTATCAACATTATCAACACAGTAGATACGGATACTATACTAGGTATTGTTACTGTTGATATTTGTATCTATCTACTCACCTTTGTTTACATTTCAGAGCTCTAGCTTGCGGTTAGCATATCCTCCTACTGTGTGTAGAGTAGCTTGTTTAGCTATTACTTATCCATCAGGGATGATACTTGTAAGAAATGTAGTTTATTTGCCTCTGCGGAGGCAAGGTTTACTGACTGAGAAGTAGCTTCGCACTGTGGAGGGACATTGGCCGCTAGCAAGAATCCTACATCTCAGTGAGGATGCGGTTGTTGGCTTGTCGCTGTCAAATTTGCAGACACAGCTAGAATGTGTAATCAACACGTTGATAGTATTAAAAGCTCTATCGTCGGCAAAATTTATATAATTTATAGCGTATATTGTCGATACAGAGCAACCCTATATGCAACTTAAACAGTGGTCAGACAACCAAGCCTTGTGGGACTCCTCACTTTGTTTTGTAATAGGTCTTTGCACAGATATAACAAGAGGAAGCCATTTCACGCAAAAAAAACAACAAAAAAACGAGTAATGATATTTTTAAGAAGTGGGGTTTATTTGCCGCCATGAGGGCGAAGATTGCTGACTTAGAAGTAAGTGGCTTTAAACTTTGGAGGGACATTAGCTGCTTTCAAGAATGCTTGATTGCCTTGAGGACGCTGTTGTTGAAGTGTCACTGTCAAATTTGCGGGACAAAGCTAGAATGTTTAATCAACATTTATTATCATGATATTATGATAGTATTAAGACCTTTATTGTCAGCCAAACTTATATAATTTGTATCGTATATAGTCTATATCGTGCAACCCTATTTGCAACCTAAAACAGTGGTCAGACAACCGAGCCTTGTGGGGCTCCTCACTTTGTCGAGTTGTTCAAAATCCTTATATATGAAAAGGAAACCAGTTCACACAGATAATGGGCTAATTTAAAAGAATAAATATGTTTATGTGAAATACACAATGTACACCATGTGATAGCACCACCAAGAGTCACAGACTATTAAATTGGTCACACTGGCATCTGAACATAGCTCCCATGTGACAAAGCGTGTGTTCAAAACATAACACAGGACTGTACATTTTTTTCCCCACCGGCCTAAGGGTCTTGATTTCACGCTGGCATGCACTGATCTCGAGCCAGCAGATCATCGATTTGATGGGGTAAAAGCAGGATTTTATAACATTTTCCAAAAGATGTTGCTTGCTAAGGAACGGTCTTTTGGGGACAAGACATGGCGGCTCCGGTTAGCCATACCAGTGTACGTAAAGAACAAAACGAGCTGATAATTGCACTGCTAACATACCGATACTATAAGAAGTGATGCTTGCAGACATTGATTGTTAAACATTGTGAACGAACAATAAGCCGTGCAGAGAGCTGTTTCTAGTATTTTGTTTGCTACAAAATAACTTTGTATTTAATGAACCTGAGACCTGGAAAGTCTCAGAGTTCAACTTTGTGCAAAGAAAACAGTCTTATTGCCAGAAAAGTTAACTTCACCTAAAGTAGGTGTAATTTAAATTCTAATCTTGCTGTTGTTTTGCTGCCTTGTGACTGCTTTCAACATGGACATCAGTTTGCTCGCTGGGGAATAAGCTCAAATGTACTGTGATCGCGTCATGAGAGGGATTGTACCGATATATTAAAAAAAAGGAGCTAATTGGCTTCAGTCGTTTGCCTGTAAAGCACCGCGATAATGTATTTGTCCAAGCTGCCAAAGCAAAAGTAAAAAGACGACTCGCAAGCACTCCTGGACCCTTTAAAGCCGTCCTCTGTGGCGTGACCTTAATTTGGGGACAACATTGGCCGCGGGACGTCCTGCAGAGTGTCACTGGCTGTCACACAATTCAATTAAGATTTTACAGGACGTCTCCATCTGCAACGTGCTCAATGTATTTGTTTCAAACAGGATTTGATGGTCACGCCGCATGAGACGCTTGAAACATGAAGAAATTGGTCGGAATAAGCATGAAATTGAACCTTACCAATTTGGATTCGGAACAGATGTATGATTTATAGAAGAGGGGAAAAAAACAAGTACGGGAATGGGGCGTTAAATATGCAAAAAGTGACTTTTTAATGAGGTTATAAGAATCCCTCAGGCCAGCTTATGAGCACCAAACGTAAGAAAAATACATCATCGTCCTCAATAGAAGGGCTGCAACTAACAATTATTTGATAGTCGATTAGTCAACGATTATCTGAATAAATAGTCGGATAATAAAGCGTACACATATTCAGAAGGTGGGTAGTACCGCGCTACATTTACTGCGTTACATCTACTTGAGTAACTTTTGGGATAAATTGTACTTCTAAGAGTAGTTTTAATGCAACATACTTTTACTTTTACTTGAGTACAGTTATAGAGAAGAAACGCTACTTTTACTCCGCTCCTTTTATCTACATTCAGCTCGCTACTGATTTTTATCGATCTGTTAATGCACGCTTTGTTTGTTTTGGTTTGTCAGACAGACCTTCAAAGTAGGATCTATCGCATGCCTGCGTTTCACCAATCAAATACAGTCACTGGTGACGTTAGACTCCGTTTCACCAATCACATGCAGTCACTGGTGACGTTTGACTCCGTTTCACCAATCAAATGCAGTCACTGGTGACGTTTGGCTCCGTTTCACCAATCAAACAGAGCCAGGCGGTCACGTGACCGCCGCTGAAGGCAAAACAACAACAAGCTTAAGCTTACATGAACTCAACATCAAATTTGAGGAAGCACATCGCGGTAAGTAACGTTAGTAGATATTTTGGCTGTCACCGTAGGCTGATGTTAGCTTCCCTGCTATGAATCACTGTCAAATGTACATCGTGGGGGGACATTTATTAACGCACTGCAGCCTCATACACACGCACAGTCGCACACACACTCACGCATGCATAGAAACACCAATTTGAAGTGCACAGTGTGTTCTCAGGTGCAGCCCACACCTATCTGTTTATGGTTTGCGTAAAGGCTTTGTTATTTTCCTTTGTAATCTCTGCCTACTGAGCCTATGGTGCTGTTAAGTTATGGTGGCTCAATTTGCCTTAATTTTTTTTATGTTAATGTATTATTATTTCATATATATTATTGTTTTAGTTGCTTAAGAGATATTCCTGGCTCTGAATTTGTTCATTGCTATTTTTATGTTTTTGTGCATTATTTGTTGCTGTCATCATTAAACGAACAGGTTACTCATCAGTTACTCAGTACTTGAGTAGTTTTTTCACAACATACTTTTTACTTTTACTCAATATTTGGGTGACTACTCCTTATTTTTACTTGAGTAATAAATCTCTAAAGTAACAGTACTCTTACTTGAGTACAATTTCTGGCTACTCTACCCACCTCTGCACATATTTAATGGCTCTAATTTTTTCATTGACTTCAGGATGCCGCTTAAGTTATTTTACTAACAACAAATATGAGTAATTCATTCATAAATATTTACTTTTACTGTAATTGTTAGTAAAATTTAAAAGACTATTAAAATGTTGTCCATTTAAAAGAACGGAAAGGCAAATTGCATGTATTTAAAAAAATAGCAGCAATGAAAACAAACAACAAAACACAAACTAACTTCCTCAGGAAGACATTTTGTGATGATGTTTAAAACGCTGCACACTGGTATATTGACTATTGATTAACTCCTGGCAGTTTTAGCACTCTAATAGACTCAATGTGTTGAATTCTATATTTGATTAATTCTTCAAATGTTGGCTACTTAATAGATTGCATTTTTAATCTTATGATACCTCCGCATTGGTGCCTGTCAGTCTGGGTGTGCGTTTGTTATTGTGCCCTTTTTTTACGGCATTGCAAATTGACGCTGCTTAAAAAAGTACCTGAACTGATGTAGACAAAGTTTAGCTGGCTGACTATGGCTAAAATGACAGTTAAGGTTATTTTTCACACAACTTCGTCTCACACTTGTTAGCTAGCTAGCGAGGCATAAGTTCACACTCTTCCCGAGGCTGAGACCGCAACCTCCCTCCAGGTGTTTGACATCATGCCTTCGTTTTAAATGCTTGTGTATCACAGATGTAATTCCACAAAAACAAGGTCCGCTTTGCAAAATGAGCATGGTATTCATGTTTTTAACAAGAATAAAAGGAAAGATCCTCAAACTTTACACAATAGCACGGGCGATGTTTTTGCGAGTGGCGATGCGGACCTGCTTCTGCCCGGAAAAACACGAGTGATGACGTCACGACTTAAGTCAACAAATATTATTGTCGGCGACAAATTTTATTATGAGCATTTGTCAGCAATGTTGACTAACCATGACTGCTGCGCAAGGTCCACTACTAACCACATTGTGAAGTATGCAGACAACACAACAGTAGTGGGCCTCATCCGTGACAACAACGACATGGACTACAAGGAGGTGAAACATCTGGTTGACTGGTGCAGAACCAACAACCTGGTCCTGAACGTCGAGAAGACCAAGGAGATCATCGTCGACTTCAGGAAGCACCAACCCAGCCACGCTCCACTCTTCATCAACGGTACAGTGGTGGAGATGGTAAGTAGCACCAAGTTCCTGGGGGTGCAGATAACTGACAATATGACCTGGTCCCTACACACCGAAGCTCTTGTAAAAAGAGCTCAGCAGCGCATGCACTTTTTGCGTCGGATGAAAAAAGCACAGCTCCCTCCCCCCGTTCTCACCACATTCTACAGAGGCACTATAGAGAGCCTACTGACCAACAGCATCTCTGTCTGGACTGGAGCCTGCAGTGCCTCAGACTGGAAGTCTCTCCAGAGAGTGGTGAGGACGGCGGAAAAGATCATCAGGACTCCTCTTCCTCCTATCCAGGAGATCGCAAAAAGCCGCTGCCTGACCAGGGCTCAGAAAATCTGCAGAGACTCCTCCCACCCCCACCAAGGACTGTTTTCACTGCTGGACTCTAGAAAGAGGTTCCGCAGCCTCCGTAGCAGAACCTCCAGGTTCTGTAACAGCTTCTTCCCTCAGGCCGTAAGACTCTTGAACGCACATAATAATCTCCTCAATTCCCCCCAAAAATGGATTAACTCGCTGGAATATAAAGACAGTATAACATAAATCCATAAACGTGGATGCATATGCAAAAGTGAAATATATTTATCTGTACAGTAATCTATTTATTTATATCTGCACCTTATTGCTCTTTTATCCTGCACTACAACGAGCTAATGCAACAAAATTTCGTTCTTATCTTTACTGTAAAGTTCAAATTTGAATGACAATAAAAAGGAAGTCTAAGTCTAATCGTTGCAGCCCTACTCACTTGTTTGCACCACTTTTGGTAGAAGGCTGCTTCGATCTTTTAGGTTTTCCAGGAAAAACCTCTTTATTTGTGGGCATGTTATCCACAGCTCTATGAGCCTATACCAGTGGTCCCCAACCTTTTTGTAGCTGGGGACCGGTCAACGCTTGAAAATTTGTCCCACGGACTGGGGGGGGGGACTTTTTTTTTCTTTCTTTTTTTTTTTCTCATAAAGAAATACAATCATGTGTGCTTACGGACTGTATCCCTGAAGACTGTATTGATCTATATTGATATATAATGTATATATTGTGTTTTTTATGTTGATTTAATAAAATTTTTTTTTTTTTTTTTTAATTTCTTGCGCGGCCCGGTACCAATCGGTCCGCGGACCGGTACCGGTGGTTGAGGACCACTGGCCTATACCATTTAAGAAGACTTCTTTGACGAAGCAAACAAAAAACAGGCTTCGCTGAAGATCATAAAATAAATCCTATAGCTCTGCCAACTATTCCTCAGTCAGCTACAGATGTGTAGGCCTGGGCAGATATTCGATAAGTCAATTAATTGACGATAAATTTAAATTAAGTTGGTAAGTTTTGCAGCGTCGATAAATCGCCACGTGCATGATTCAAGAGCATTCACGGTTTTTGTCGCTTTCAGTAGCTACGCGTGTTTGGGTCGTAGCGGAATGAAAAGAAGGGGGTGAATTCTCTTGTCCTCATTAAGTGTCTTTGACTCTTTGTGTGGCAGGGCAGGGCCGCTGGCAGGCTAGCATCGCACAGTGAAACTAGTTAGCATGTAGCAGCTAACATGGACAAAATGATCACAAAAGCAAATGTCACCGCACCAGTGTGGAACTATTTTAGTCTAAACCTTTGGAACAGGATGAGCCTATCAACACAGAGGAGTCAGTTTGACGAACGAATGTGCGCTAAAATAACAAACCTACACTCCCACTTGAAACACAGGCACCAGACAATCCACACTCAATTCCCGTTTGGTGAACAGGCCAGGTCAGTGTAAACAAAACAGTGCTCATAGGAGGTGTGGTTAAATACATCACCAAAGATATGTTGCCATTCAATGCATGAAGCATTTCTAAAAGTGCTGCAAACGTTTCACAGACATTTGTCATGTTATGTCATGTCGGTGTTCCTCACTTGGAATTTGCCAGACTTAACTTTTTTTTTTTTTTTTGCATATGACCTGTTAAGACATCTGCTTGTACTGCAGTGTTTATATTTTTACTCTGCACTTTTGTTTAAAGAAGTCCTAACTTGATTGTCAGTTAAAGGTGATGTTTGCAACCTGCTCACAGTAACATATATCAAAGCAAAAAATATAACAATAACACAACCGGCCAGCTTATGGTAATTATTACCATTAGTGGTTTAACAAAACACATTTGTTTGACAATTGTCTGTGTTTTTCACAATTACAAAGTTTATGTAATACAAATGTTTAACGGCACAAATAAAATGAGTGGCATAAGTAGTTTTAAGTACTTTTTAACTTAACAGCTAGCGGCTTTCACCACAGGGAGCGAGTAGAATCTCCACCTATCCCCGCGCACAAGCGAGAGGCTATAAATCTAACGTAGGGCTGGGTGATATATCGAATATACTCAATATATCTCGGGTTTGTCTCTGTGCGATATAGAAAATGACTATATCGTGATATTCGAGTATACGTTCTCACGCAGTTGCTATTAGCTGCGGGCATTACATTACAGGCTCTTCTCACTCTTTCTTGTCTCTCCTTCTCACAGAGACAAAACAAGCGCACCTTCTTACATGCAACGTCATACGGTCTCGCGCAGCAGACAGTTAGCGGCAGTTAGCTGTGGTGCTAGCGGAGCGGTGCGAGTGGTAATACGAGAGAGAGAAGGTGCGAATCTGGTAACAAATGAAGGAAGAAGAATGAATTCCCAAGAAAAACAGCAGGGGGTCCATCGTCTAGTGGTGGTTTGGCTTCAAGTGGGAAGATAATAATATAAATGGGTTATACTTGTATAGCGCTTTTCTACCTTCAAGGTACTCAAAGCGCTTTGACAGTATTTCCACACTCACCCATTCACACACTGATGGCGGGAGCTGCCATGCAAGGCGCTAACCAGCAGCCATCAGGGGTAAGGGTGAAGTGTCTTGCCCAAGGACACAACGGACGTGACTAGGATGGTAGAAGGTGGGGATTGAACCCCAGTAACCAGCAACCCCCCGATTGCTGGCACGGCCACTCTACCAACTTCGCCACGCCGCCCCATAAATGAAAGATGTTGAATAGACAACCGTAATATGTCAAGTATGCGGCAAAAGCGTTGCTACAAAAAGTAGCAGCACTGCTAATTTGTAGCATCATTTGAAAAGTCACCCGCTAGAGAATAAGGAGTGCTTGAAACTCTGCATGTCAACATCTCCGTTCGGTGCCACACCAACAAAATGCCGAAGCAACAATTTCCAGATCAACACTGTATGAAAAAAATAGTCAACAACAGAAAGAGATAACGTTTGCAGTAACCTACCACATAGCGAAGGACATACACTATTGGATTTCCTATTATGCAGCTAATTTTTATTCGACAGTTATTGAAATATCTTGTGTGACATCATGCACAAAAGTGCACTTTATTTGTTTTTAACTATTGTAGTGGCGTTCTGTACAAAAAGTGCACTTTAATTTAGTGTTGTTTTGATATGTCATCTTAGTGATATCATGCACAAAAATGCACTAATAGCTTGTTTTAAAATGTCTCTGACAATCTTGCACTTTCTGTTTTGGAAATTACATGAATGTTTGTGTCAATGTTTGTAACTGTTTAATAAATACAGTTTTGTTAAATTGCCTTAGTTGTGATTTCCCTCTCTGCATGAAAGTTTAAAATGAGCATATATTAATGCAGTATAAACAAGAATGTTTTAATTTAGACAAATAGAATCATCACACTGGTGTGATTATATGCATCAAGTGTTAGTTCAAGGCTAAGGCAAAAGATTAAGATATATATCGTGTATCGTGACATGGCCTAAAAATATCGAGATATTAATAAAAGGCCATATCGCCCAGCCCTAATCAAACGTTAATGAAAAAAATGAAGGACAACTGCTTTGACGGCTAACTAGTTACTCTATAAAAATAAACAACACTACTACTACTAACAACAAAAATAATCGGAGTACTCTCAACACCGGTTATCTTGCCGTAAAACACTTAGGCAACCTTAAGTACTTTGCACGATTTAGATCTTAAAATACAGCGGTGTCAGTTTTGGTCCATATCGCCCAGCCCTAACTCAGACACAAAAGGGTGTACTATCCGTCTAAATCCCAGCAGAGGTTAGATTTTTGCCCACACACGTCGAGCTTCCATAATTTTTCCCACTTCTTTAGTCAACAGCACCTCTACTGGTTGCAGCCAATTACTACACTCCATTTTGCCTCAACTCCAAAAGATAAATTAATTTCATCTTCAGACTAAGACACAGGTTAAGCTTCTTTCATTAGCTCAGTGTTCCTCAAATATTTCTGTTAAGGCCCCACCGGGAAGAAAAAAAGATTTTGCGTTCCCTCACCCTCCATTCTCCAGCGTGACTATAAATAGTATAATTTGTCGATACAATTGTTATAACTAAACATCTGCATAACGTTGTAAGCTTATTAACAATAAAGGAAACAACACATCTAAAGTATAAAGCCAAGCGTTCCGTACGCTTCATCATATTCTGGTACGGCAAAAAAATCATGTTCCCCGAGGTCACATCGCACCGCGCCTCCACCATGGGGGCCCGCCCCACTATTAGAATTAGCTCGTTCTGGTCATGTGCTGCCCTCTTGGCCTCAATGCATGTGGACAGTAACAGGCAAAAAGTGGATGCAAATTTCCTATACCTCCAATGACATTCAATTATTTTTTTCTTCAATCTGTGTGTAAGTACCGTATTTTCCGCACTATAAGGCACACCTAAAAACCTCCAATTTTGTCAAAAGCCGACAGTGCGCCTTATAATCCGGTGCGCCTTATATATGGACCAATATTGAGCCTCCAACAGGTAAAAGTTTCAATCAATCAATCGCAACTACGGTAAGCAGCCGCCGACTTCATTTTCCCCCGTCTTCATTTTGCCCCGTAGCAGAAGAAGTAGCGCGCGGTGCATGCTGGGATATATGACTGCTCGAGGCGTGCCGTTTCATTTCCATTTGTTTGTTTATGTAAAGACCCCAAAATGGCTCCTATTAAGAGACACGCTTACGACGCAGAGTTTAAACTCAAGGCGATCAGTCACGCAGTAGAACACGGGAATAGAGCAGCAGCGACACTGACTTGATTAATGACGACTTCGACGATGTTGGATGCCGTATTCCCCCAACTGAAGAAGAAGAATTCGAGGGATTCATGGATGAGGAATAACTTCATAAAGTGAGCTTTACATGTTTATTTTGTGTGTTGTGTTGTGTGACATTAACGTTTGAGCAACGTTGAGTTATTGATATATTGTTATTGCTCTGCACTATTTCGAGTGTTATTATATTGTGATTGCACTAACGTTTGATTTACGGTAACAGTATCACTGCTTTGTACGTGTTTATTGAATCAAGGAAAAGTTCCCCTCCACTATGTCGTATAAATGTTGCACTACACTACATGTTATACTTTGCTGTTGTTAAAAGATAAACAAAACACCACGTCACTGACTTTACCCCGGGGAAAATAATAAAACAGCTGTTTATTCATTTTGGGAGTGAACAGTTGTCAGAACGCTGGTTTGTAATTATTATTAATAAAGTTTGACTGACCTATCTGACTGTTTTGTTGACATTCCCTTTAGCGCAGCTCCATCTAATGGATGCATAACGTAACCCCAGCCTCTACTGTAGCGTCTATTCTATGCGCCTTATAATGCGGTGCGCCTTATATATGAACAAAGTTTTAAAATATGCCATTCTTTGAAGGTGCGCCTTATAGTGCGGAAAATACGGTAATGTTTATAACAACCTTTTTCCCAAAACACAATATAGAATGTGAGATATATCAGGATAATGCATACATTTATCATTTGTTTTCAAAACCGTTCCAAAAAAGTGGGACCCCAAAAATGTGCCATTTTTTGACTCGATGGGGTCCCTGGGACCCCATTTAGAAAATTCCTTGCGCCAACACTAATGGAGTATTCGTGCGTGCAAAACCGCAGCAGGTGGCTGTGGCTTTCGGGCCGGTTCTAATACTAATCAAATATCATCCCGGGGGCCATAGATAATTCCTTCGAGGGCCGGATCTGGCTCGCGGGCCTTGACTTTGACACTTACGACTCTAACATGTTATGTAAAAATCTACTGTTATTTATTGTGTCAACCTGCAAACTGACCAACAAACAGCAACTAAAACATGTTCCCTTGATTCTATTACTTTTCACACAAGTAGCCAACAGATGAGGGAGAGCGTATCAAACAACATTGTGATTCCACCCGTGCTGTTGCTTTCGAGCCGATTGTGTTGCACTGACACATGCGTGACATGGGAGCGGCTCAACATGGCCACCGCGGGAGCTCACCAAATGAGGACACTTCTTTCAGCATCAGTGCCTGACTGTCCACAGACGCAAACACCCAAACATACATATGGTGAGTACAGCACTCTGCTATGATGGGAAAATATCACGGCCATGTTGTGCCTTAATTGGTGGTACGTTACATTCAAAAGAATGACTCATGATGCGGTGAAGCATCCTCATGATAGAAAAACACAATGGGGTCTGGTGTTAAAATGTATAATAAAAGCCTGTCTTGTTTGAGAGCACAACTAAACATACACCTATTTTCAGAGCTCGAACCTCCTCTGCAGCCTCTGCCCACTCGCTCAAGCACACACACACTCACACAATACTGTGAACTAAGAGTCAGAGCCAGACTAGTGTACATGTGCTCAAATGACATGTCACCTTGGATAACCTCCGTGCTCTGGTAAAGCCCTGCTATGGGCCCCAAACGACCTGTGTAAACAGAGCTTAGGCCCTTTTCCACCGCAGGGACTTTTACAGGAACTTTCCCATTTAAATAAAGTTCCCACTGTGTTTCTACCAAAAACTACCTGCGTAGATTTAGTTCTTCAGGAACTTTTTTTAGTTCCTGCCAGCTAGATGGGACTTTTGGAAGGTTCCCGGAACCTTATCGGGGCAAGCTGTGCCGTCGAACGCTGATTGGTTGAACACAGTTGGGTGTGTTCCTAAAACTTATATTTTTCGAACACAACCACCACCATTACAGAGTATGTGAAACAACTCGTTTATTTCTTATTTCTTATGTATTTCTATGACAAAAAACTTGACAACGGAGAGAAAAAAAACAAAAGGAACTTTTGACTTGCAGGAACTTTTGTCGGGCGTCTGTGAGCTGAAGAACGCTGACCAGTGGAACTATCTTGCAATGTTTTTACTCAGCCGTAGTCTCAAACTATATGCAGTTTAATGATGATGTTTTTTTGTTTTTTTTACAAACTTTATTTCAATACGCAAAGCTAAGAGAAGTGGATGAACTTTTAAACGTCTTGGGGGGAATGTGAACATAAAGGAGGCACTACACGAGTGGAACAAAGGTAAATCACATTAAATGTTCACTTTTTACTTTGTTTCATTAAATAAAAAGATTCAGTGACACTTCATTTGTGTAGTTTTTAGCCTCAACCTGTTGTCGCAGTGAGGTACACACTGACAGTTATTCTTTACATATTTAAAGTTAAAGTACCACTGATAGTCACACTCACACACTAGGTGTGGTGAAATGATCCTCTGCATTTGACCCATCCCCTTGTTCCACCCCCTGGGAGGTGAGAAGAGCAGTGAGCAGCAGCAGTGAGCAGCAGCAGTGGCCGCGCTCGGGAGTCATTTTGGTGATTCAACCCCCAATTCCAACCCTTGATGCTGAGTGCCAAGCAGGGAGGTAATGGGTCCCATTTTTATAGTCTTTGGTATGACTCGGCCGGGATTTCAACTCACATCCTACCGATCTCAGGGCGGACACTCTAACCACAAGGCCATTATTTAGAGATGAAATGGACCGTAAGAACTCACCTTACCCTCATGGATTCATCATTTATTGAGGGGACGACTTTCTGACTGAAAGCCTTACTTTTCATGAACAATTCGGTACACTTTATTTTTTTAAACTATATTGTTTTGTATATAATTGCTATGTGTTTCATTTACTTGCACTTTAGTAGAAGAAGTCTGCTATTGTCTGTTTATCTACAAATATTTAGTCTAGAAATATATTAAACCACTCCTCCATACATCAGATTTGTGTAAACTACTCTAATTGTGAAATACAGTGGATCACACACCACACAAGTCTACAGGAACCAATAGTTCCAAGAACTAAAAGTTCTAGGAACTTAAAAGTTCTAGGAACTTAAAAGTTCCTGAACTTTTGGTGGAAAAGGGCCTTTTGTTTTTCTTGGTCTGACTTAATCAGGCTGTCAAAAAAGCCACTTGGACTTGCATGTCTAATACCACCAAACCAGCATATATTAATGTTTTATAGCTAATTAGACACACAGTTCATACTTCTACTTAATGCAATTTAAAAATCAGGGCATTAGATCGATCGCTGAGAACACAATGACTTGGATGAATGAAAATAGTCACAGGCATAATTTTGCCAGTTTATTAGTGTTGTTTCTTTCTGGTTGTTTGTTTACTAAGTTTGTTGGTTAACATGACAACGCATTAACCAAACACACAATGATATCCATGAAATTTTAACATAAAGGTGGCACGCATACCAAGAACGAACCAGTTAAGGTGTAGTCAGAATTAGAATTCAAATGGCAAAGTTCCATGTATCTATTCTCAACTTAGTGGTAAGTGGTGAGCAAGGCAGTAAAAAAAGTTGAGGGCTTTTTTTTTTTTTTACATTCAAGCGTCAAGAAAGTTTATTCACTTTCGGTACAACTGCAATTAATAGGAACGGATCATTTGAATTACATTGTTTTTTTTAACCTCTGTTTGTCCCATGACTAATTACTCTAATGTACATATAAGCAACTTATTTTCTAGGTTGCATTTTAAATGTATCAATGAACAATGGAGAATATTGCATTTCACCGTATCACATATCATATCACAATATCACCATACCTAATTGTAGGGGTGCAGCGATTGATTATTTTAGTAATTGAGTAATCTATCAATTAGTTTGTTCAATTAATCAAGTATTCGTATAAAACATTTTTATAGGCTCAATGTGTAGTTTAGGGATAATATTTTAAATAAAAATATATGGTTCTGCTTGCCATGCCATTAATTCTTTTTCCTAACAAATCCACATTGAAAGTATAATTGTATCATGTGTGCATTGCTATATATATACAGTATATATATATATAGGGACGGCGTGGCGAAGTTGGTAGAGTGACTGTGCCAGCAATCGGAGTGTTGCTGGTTACTGGGGTTCAATTCCCACCTTCTACCTTCCTAGTCACGTCCGTTGTGTCCTTGGGCAAGACACTTCACCCTTTGCCTCTGATGGCTGCTGGTTAGCGCCTTGCATGGCAGCTCCCGCCATCAGTGTGTGAATGTGTGTGTGAATGGGTGAATGTGGAAATACTGTCAAAGCGCTTTGAGTACCTTGAAGGTAGAAAAGCGCTATACAAGTACAACCCATTTATCATTATTATTATATATATATATATATATATATATATATATATATATATATATATATATATATATATATATATATATATTTGTTTTTTAACGCTTTGCTGTTTTCCGCCACACAGATCATAGCACCTATACACAACAACTGTCATGTGCCTTATGTTGCACCGATGTTCAATATAAAGTTCCAGGAACTAAATGCGATCTGGATGTTATCTTTTTTTTTTGGGGTTAAAATTAAAGATTAATCAAAGCAACACAAAATAAATCAAAGCTTTTTTGTTCTCAAATTAATCGAATAACGTATATTCTGGACTATAAGCCACTACTTTTTCCTACACTTTGCTCCCTGCGGCTCATAAAATGGTGCGGCTAATTTATGGATTTTTCTTTGCTAACAACCATAATAAAAAGAGTTAAAAACAAAAACCTCAAGCAAATACACCAAGAAGGTTTTTTGTTTTGTGCTATGGTGTCATCTTATGGAAGAGTTTCGCTCACTGCAGGTGCTGCATTGTCCTTCCATTGAGGGCTTTCAAACCGAAAGTAGAGTGATGTCTGTCTTATTATATTTGTATAAGACGAGAGCTTTCAACCGGAAGTACAATTGCCGTTCGGTCTTTTAGTCATCCAAAGCGTTTCTACTCCTACGGATTCTTCATTAATCACTCCAAACAACGTTTGTAAGTTTTACAGTATAACTAAATCAATTCTTACTAAACTGTTCCATGTGTGATGTCTGTAGGAGTATTTTCATGCCCATTTGTACAAGCTACCGCAATGTAATGAAGCTAGCTTCGTTAGCATTAGCTATTATGCTAACACGATTAAGAGTGCCTTTTGTTAGTATTATTAACTTACAATGGCATTCTTTTTGTTTCGTAAATTCACCAAAACGCTGATTGGAGAGCTTGCTTCCGCAGCTAGTGGGTCCATGACGAGGACTTCTGTTTTGTTTGATCAGCCATTTTACTGCCGTGTTACAGATACTGTTTGGAAACAATTAGGTATGTAGTAAATAAACATTAACAACATCTTTCCGTGTAAAAAACTCATTTCACAATGCATATATATCTGCGGCTTATAGTCCGGAGTGGAAAATATAGTAATTCGTTTTTTAATCTAGTTACAACTGTTTGAGTTGATGCCATTATGGTACAGCGTTTTGGTACCATTCCTATTTTTCTAAGGGTTCTAAAACCCTTACCTGTATTTCAGGTATGTTAGCATGTCTTCTGAAGCATTTTGAGCACAACCTATAGAGAGTACCACAATAATCCTTGACATTAGACAAAAACATTTTTTTTTAATAGTTACTCAACAATTCTGATTATTGATTAATTTGCTCAGATAATGTTTATATTGAAGAAGAACTTTGGACTTTCAGAAGGATTGTTGAGTTATTAAAAACTTTAGGTATATGAATTTTCAAAGGTGGGAATGTAGCAAACAGAATTTGTACTGAAAACAGCTACAGTCGTCAGCAACAATGAACAAAAAAATCCTGTTGAGTATCAAATGAGGTCGTTTATGAATCTCATATCTGGAAGTTGTAGGTTATGATACTCTCAACAAGACTTATTTGATTATCAACACACATTTTATGTTTGAGTGTGACAATGCACAATGTGTCTCGAGGCGTCCGTTAACTCAAATAACCACCATCAATTTTCAATATACCCTTTGGAACTGGAGTCCTAATATCACGAGTTGAAGCGTTTCTAAATCATACTTTTAGATGCAAAACATGCAAGTTGATACTGGAAGGGCTAAACACACCAATATAGTCCAAAATAAACCAACATTTGATTAAAAAAAAGGTATTCCATCATCAACTACAATTGGCACTCTATTTGTGACCAAGAAAAAACACAATTTACCAAATCTCCTACCTCGATTTCGGTAAATGCATGATTATTCCACTCTCAAGTACTACTTTACTTTTTGGTAGATTTCATCCTTATTGTAGTTTGTCCAAACAACTGACATGGAATTCCTTTTAGGTACAAGCTGCTCACATTGTACTGTTGGAATTTTCATCCATGACGCTGATGTGTAGCAGACTGGAGGGAAACAGTGTCACGTGGTCCCGTCTTCTACTGGCTTTCTGGCAGTCTTCATGCTTTGCGACACCTGGATGCCTGTCGTGTAACTACACACCCGGTAGATTATTTATCATCGTCAATTTTACATCGGTTAGAAGCTGTAAATAGCTATGTTTACAGTACATGCGCAACATTTATCTAATCTGATCTAAAACTTGGTAAATCGAAATTCCAAATCCCCAGTTTACATGGACACTACGTATGGTCTAGTGCAGGGGTCACCAACGAGGTGCCCGCGGGCACCAGGTAGCCCGTAAGGACCAGATGAGTAGCCCGCTGGCCTGTCCTAAAAATAGCTCAAATAGCATCACTTACCAGTGAGCTGCCTCTATTTTTTAAATTGTATTTATTTACTAGCAAGCTGATTTCGCTTTGCTCGACATTTTTAATTCTAACAGAGACAAAACTCAAATAGAATTTGAAAATCCAAGAAAATATTTTAAAGACTTGGTCTTCACTAACTGACAAAGAAACAGATAACAGATTTGGTGTCCAGTTCAAAGTGTGACATGATTTATTTAAAAATTTGAGAGTTGACTTTTGTATTTTACATGAGTTATTATTTGTACAAACATGGTGCAAAGTAATTCATGATTTGTTAAAAAATGTTAGTGGCTAGCTAGTTAAAATGGGATATTGTGATTTCACAAGACTGTCTTAGAAGTGATCATTTGAAAATGTTCAATTTGAAAAATGTGCACTTAGAGAAAATATAAAAATAAAGTGTTGCATATTGATATTTATCTGTTTCTATATATATTTATTGTGAGAAATCATTAAGATGATCAGTGTTTCCACAAAGATAAATATCATTAATTATTAACTCCGGCTTCCTCCCACCTCCAAAGACATGCACCTGGGGATAGGTTGATTGGCAACACTAAATTTGCCCTAGTATGTGAATGTGAGTGTGAATGTTGTCTGTCTATCTGTGTTGGCCCTGCGATGAGGTGGCGACTTGTCCAGGGTGTACCCCGCCTTCCGCCCGAATGCAGCTGAGATAGGCTCCAGCACCCCCCCGCGACCCCGAAGGGAATAAGCGGTAGAAAATGGATGGATGGATGGATTAATAATAACAGAGTTAAAGGTAAATTGAGTAAATTGGCTATTTCTGGCAATTTATTTAAGTGTGTATCAAACTGGTAGCCCTTCGCATTAATCAGTACCCAAGAAGTAGCTCTTGGTTTCAAAAAGGTTGGTGACCCCTGGTCTAGTGGTTAGAGTGTCCGCCTTGAGATCAGTAGGTCATGAGTTCAAACCCCTGCCGAGTCATACCAAAGACTATAAAATGGGACCCATTACCTCCCTGCTTGACACTCAGCATCAAGGGTTGGAATTGGGGGTTAAATCACCAAAAATTATCCCCGGGTCTCGGCCACCGCTGCTGCTCACTGCTCCCCTCACCTCCCAGGGGGTGATCAAGGGTGATGGGTCAAATGCAGAGAATAATTTCGCCCACACCTAGTGTGTGTGTGACAATCACGGGTACTTTAACTTTATTCATGCGGCAAGCATCTAATAAGAATAAACCATCTTGGCATGCGCAGTTGTCTATTTTTCTGTAAATATTGCCGTATTTTCCAGACGATAGAGCGCACTGGTATACCAGCCACACCATACCCACTAAATAAAAAAATACAAAATATTTATCCATATATTAGCCCTATTGCACTATAAGCCGCAGTTATATACGTTGTGAAATGAGTTATTTTTGTGAATATAAATATACATGACTTAATTTTTCCAAAAGGTTCTTGCAAAACAGCAGTAAAACGGCTGATCAAAGAAAACAGAAGTCTTCGTCATGGACCCATTAGCTGCGGAACCTAGCTCTCCAATCAGCTAAATCGACTCAATAAGTCCACTGTGATGTTTTAGTGAATTTACGAAACAAAAAGAATAACATTGTAAGTTATTATTACTAACACAGACACTCTAACGACACTAGCTTCATTACATTACAATAGCACGTACAAATACGTATATGCATAAAAGCACTCCTACAAACATCACACGTGGAACGGTTTAGTAAGGATGAATTGTTTAGTTATATTGTAAAACTTACAAACGTTGCTTGGAGTGATGAATGAAGAATTTTTTCGAGCAAAAACGTTATAGACGGTTTTATTCCCAGTTCAAGGCATTAAAACAGGAAGTACATTTTCAACCCACAACACCTACAGTGAGAGAACTCGTCCAAAAGATAGCACCATATTACCAACAATAACAGACCTTTTCAGTGTCTCTGCTTTATTTTAATGAAAACTATTGAACACAAAACATTATGGAAGTTAGCTAATTAAAATCCATAAATTAGACGCACTGTTTTATAAGTCGCAGGATTCAAAGTATAGGAAAAAAGTAGCAGCTTATATTCTAGAATTTACTGTAGAAGAAACTACTTCTGCCTATGTGGTAAACAAACGCCGCTCATTCACCCTTTATACTTGACAGACTTCTCAGGCGCCATGTCTGTTTATGAACAGGATGTTGGGCGCTATCTTTCTGATGAACCTTGTTAGGTTGTTGATGTTGTCTTCAGCATGTTAACATTTCCCTCCTCCAAACCAACATCAACGCCGTTGAAAGACAAGTTCGACAACGGTCAATCTCCCAAAAAGTCATCCGTCAGATGGTAAAACTGAAAGCTGGCGGGGTCTAAACCACTTTTGTTGCAGGAAGCCTTCAGACTTTTTCAGCAGTTTTTAATTTGATCGATTGTTCGGTAAATTCCGGATTCCTGAAGTTTTCAATGGACTAATTGTGTAACTCAGTGTTTCTTACCATTGAGGTGTCCAACAATCCTGAATTCTCTTAATGTTTCTAACAATAAAGTTGTGCCAGCAACAGACCAATTCTGCTTTCCTCCCGCCATATTTGCTGCTGGGTGTTAACATTCGGCTGTCTCAAAGGTGGAAACGCGTCACACTGACATAGCACACGAGAGCAGGGAAGGTGATTTTAACCCAACCATGAGGACAGGATCCAAATGGGTACATTGAAGCCGTTCGAAATAACAATCGGCATCAACCACCCTATTCTTTCCGAATGGACCGTATGGGATCAGAATCTCCCGACATGACGTATACAAAGCTTTTTTAATTTGATTGGGCCTCTGTTCCAATTATTTGTGTCCATCTAAACATGGCTAATGTTTTTTTATTAATTGCGAAGCTCTGGTTTAAAAATATCTTTACCCAATAAAAGTTGTCCAATTT
Source organism: Entelurus aequoreus (assembly GCF_033978785.1). Taxonomy (NCBI): domain Eukaryota; kingdom Metazoa; phylum Chordata; class Actinopteri; order Syngnathiformes; family Syngnathidae; genus Entelurus; species Entelurus aequoreus. The sequence goes on along the minus strand of NC_084751.1, from coordinate 15,493,631 downwards.
TGGGTCCTGTGCCATAGTTTGGGAAACCCTAAATTACAGCATTAAGATTAACCAGTATAAAAACGAAAGTCTAAATAAATTACAGAAAGCAGTTATTAATCATCAATATCTAATGTCTGTGTAATCATCAAAAATATAAACATGTAGAAATAATAAAAAACAGCCTATAAATGTTCTGGTATTTACCACAGGCCTCCTCAAACATCCTCACGAGGACATATATAGGAAGAAGCTTTGTCAATTTGCACCCTGGCTTATTACTTTATGGACTAATTTGCAGGCTCTGTTTACCAGCACAAGCCTCGAGAGAGGCTTGAAGTTTGTAGCAATTTAATTATGCACACCACGCAGCAGAAGAGCCCAGAAAATTGAGGTGGGCTGCAAGGACAAATGCCATTCACACCGCTCCTCGTTGCCTGCCTACTTGTGCGAGCGCCGAAGTGTCTTGGTGAGTCGGCCCTGGCTTTTATTTTCAGTCTTTGTGCCCTGTCTGCAGGCATCATCCTCCAAATTATAGGTTTTACTTTCGCTGCATGTTTAAAGTCCTCTTTGCTGTAACTGAAAAAATATGAGAAATTGTGCTGAGTCAGACTACTGTCAGCTGTCTATGACTACACCAATTGGTAAGAAATAACTTAATGTTAGTTTGCTATTGAGATTATAGACGGCAGCTAGACAGGTAGCTTTACCGTGAATGCTCCAATTAAAATCCAAATTTAAAAGTTGGGTCTCTCTCTAAGTTTCTGGGTGCATGGTCGACGAAAGTAAATAACTGCAAGCTTCGGGTCAAGACACATAACAGGTGCGGCTGTAGGAAACCTATAGATTTTTGTTAATTCCACAAGGTAGCAGAAGCTGTCTTTCAAGTACAATGAGTAGTCCTCATCCAACACATTTAGCTACCTCTGCATGCACTCTAAAATGTGCAAAATTAAACTTGTGATAGACTTGCCATAATGCTATTTCTAATGAACTCATCAGCGGATCATAATGCTGATTGAGCAATTTACTTTGTTCCACTATTAAACCTTTACTTCGCTCATTCCTTGAGCTGCATCGATAACCATACTTTCACTGTATAATGAATTAATATCGTAGGGCAAAAATATTGGGAACATTGATACAAATAATCGATATAACAAATCGAATCACAATCTCTTATAATATTGAAATACTAGCAATAACAAATAGAAATGACAAATAGTATGTTATCACCATTTGTTGTGATGCAATATGCACACCAGCTGTTTGACTGACGTGCATCTTAGTTGTAGTTTCCATTACCAGATTTGGAGGTTTTGACATCGCCATGCAATATCGCTAATGCTAATCAGCAGAATGTCTATGGCATATCTAATGTAAATTAGCATTGAGCTAGCGCATTTTGAAGAGTGGAGCCTTACTGTACGTACGACTGTTTTCTATCAGGCATACTTGCTTTGTTGGCATGAAAAATTACAATATTACCTTGAGGCAGTTTGGCTGAGTCTGCTCTGATTGCTGCTTGAGTATTTGTTTGCGCGCCAAGTGTTTGAGTCTGCTACCTGACGTGACGAAATGTGCAACAAAGGTATCGAAATCTAGCCCCGTTTGATTTTAGGCAAATTAATACTCGTTAGTACTGAATTCGGTATCCATCCCGAGTTGCCGAAAGCTACAAAAGACTGGAAGCTGTGCTGCGCATGGGAAAGGATTTTCTTTTTTTTATCAGAGTTCAAATGCAAATGCTAAACTGTAGGGTGGACAGGTTTGGTACAGCCTTAAACATCACAAAATATTGCAACACTTCAAATTGCATTTTTAAAACTCATGTATTACACATTAGCATGTATCATGTATTACATTACACATTAGCATGGCTGAAATGCATTTAGCAATTTTCTTGCAATAGTTAAATATCACTCCATCGTGCCGCAAACGATATCCTGGGTGAGATAAATATGTTGACAATAGATTGATATATCAGTTTTCACAGGTATTATAGCATAGGCCAGGGGTCGGCAACCTTTACCACTCAAAGAGCCATTTTGGCAAGTTTCACACATTAAAGAAAGTAATGGGAGCCACAAAAATGTTTTTAAAATTTAAAATGAAAAACACCGCATACAAAGCTTACATGCTTTGTGCTATGTTAACCAGGGGTCTCAGACACACGCACCGGCACGCACTTTAATGTGGGAATTGGATGTTAGTGCAGCCCGCGAGTTTTGGATGAATGTCGCTTGCGTCACACTTGCCAACCCTCTCATTTTTCCCGGGAGACTCCCGAATATCAGAGCGTGATGACACTGCATTTGGCGCCCTCTACAGTCTGCCCTATCAGTGTACCTGCTTGGCCACAAGTGGAATTCAGCTTTAGCTTGCTCACGTAAGAGACAGCAAGGCTACTAACTCAGCAGCCACACATCTTACACTGACGGTACCAATACCCAGAATCCCATGCAGCCCTAACTCTTCCGCTCAACCAACCACGAAGAGGGGGGGGGGGGGTTGATGTGTGGGGGGATTTGGTGGTAGCGGGGTGTATAATGTAGACCGGAAGAGTTAGGACTGCATGGGATTCTGGGTAATGGTTGTGTTGTGTTTATGTTGTGTTACAGTGGGATGTTCTCCAGAAATGTGTTTTTCATTCTTTTTTGGTGTGGGTTCACAGTGTGGCGCATATTTGTAACGTAACAATGTTGAAGTTGTTTGATACGGCTACCGTCAGTGTAAGCTGTGTGGCTGATGAGTAACTATGCTTTGCTGTCTCCTGTGTGAGCAAGTAATAACAACATACAACATGTGGCTGGCCTGGCATGCTGTAAGTAAATGCTGTAGAGGACAATTACTGCAGTGCAATTAGGGCACGCCCTTTATATAGTAATTAGAGTGTTAATAGGATTATTTTTCCCTGGGAGTAGCCTATGAGAGACACTGACATCCATAAGTCTCCTGGGAAAATCGAGGGGGTCGGCATGCATGTAGCTGAGCCGCATCAGAGTGGTCAAGGAGCCGCATGCGGCTCCGGAGCCGCGGGTTGCCGACCCCTGGCATAGGCAAAAGGATCATGTTATTGGGAGTTTCCATTTCCAACGCTAACAGACAGGGACAAAATACTTACAAATACATAAAATATTAAAACGGTATCGTAGAATGCAGATATTTGAAATTAAAACTAATTGTCTGTTTATAATTTACTGTACAAATGTTTGTTCTTTTTACATGCAATCTATAAATTGTGAAAAAAACAACTAAGTATTCTACAAATTAAACCGGAATATAAACATTTAATATTTAAACACTCAAATAAAATTATGGCTCCTAAGAAGCCAGAATAATAATTAGTGTTTCCTATGTACAGTATAGTCTTCTTTTATAAAACATTAAAACTTTGTGTGACGTGAAAGTACTTTTAGAGAGAATTCAACATAGAGATATGAATTGTCCTTTTGTTACATCCCTATATTGCAAAATACTGCAATATTGTACTGTATTGTGACTTATGTATCGTGTAAATATTGTATCGTGTAGTCCTTTCTAATACCCAGCCCAAATCCTGATACAGTATCAAAAGCTATCGTATCATGTGTTGCCTCGAGTACATCTGTGATTAACACTACCAATAGATATAGAGATAGATAAATAGATTTGGAAAAAAAGACAAGATATTTTGGGTGTGCGTACTTGTGGACAAATTTGTTTTAGATCACGAGCTAAGTTTCTTAGGGATCTTTCATGTGTCAGTAAGTGTCAAAAATCAAATTTTCCGTCCTCCTGGGGCACAATCTCATGACTGTTTTTGACAAACGCATGCTACATGCTGGCTATTCATGCTGAAAATACTTGTAACAATCAACCACCCCCCTGCACACGCGCATACCCACACACACCCTTCTTCCTCTCCTGTTTTTTTTTATCCTTTCATTCTCCCAGCCAGGCGCAAATGCACGGACATGCACGATCACACGAACGCACACAAACGCAGGCACGACATTTCATGCCATGTGATCTCACTAGGCATCACGCCAATGGCCAAACATGTCACTTAGCAGAGAGTTCACACACACGCACACACAATGAGAGAGACACACAGAGTGTATGCAGGACATTTGTCAAGAGTTTTAGGTTTGCCACATGAGCTTCTGTAGTATGGGTGGAGATTCTTTTTTTTTTGTCATTGTGTGAGATCGAATGTGCAATTGTTCTGCCATGTTTACTGTTTCATTGTCTCTCATCTTGGAAGGCTTCCTGAAATGAGCCTAGAGAGAAGCAAACTAAACTAGCAGCATTTAAAGAGTCCTAATTTTCCTCACTTTTTTGGTCCTCAACACTCTTTTCAAACAATAATGGAGAAAATCCCTGCAAAATTAGTGACCCTGCTTTCAGCAACGCCATCTCGATTGCAATGTTATCATTTTGGCGAGTGCTTAGAACTGCTTGAGGGATTTCGAAAATACGGAGAAATCCTTACAAAGTATTGGGTCTTCCTTGTTATTGCTGAAAAACAACCAAACAAGGTGGAAGTCATGAGAGCTTTCTGTGAAAGTTCCGAGAATACAAAACTGCACCACCTTGAGCGGCGATTCAAAGAAGAGAGGAACTGCCTGTGGTCTACATCGTTTTTGGTTTTGGCAGTGACTCCTTCATTCTCTAAACAATTGGATGAGTGAGTGAAAGTGGCCGCGGGGCAATGCAATTGTGGGGAATGAGTCTCGTGGTGCAACGATCAGCTCGACAAAAGTTTTTGCTAAGACCGCCAAACAAACTTTCAGATTCTTCACCTGATCGAGACTGGTAAGCTAATCGGTCTGACTGAGAGGAGCAGTTTTGCTTTACTTCTTACATGACAACACCTGAAAATGCTAAGATTTATAATCCCAGCTATATTGTTGCCATTAAAATGCTAAAAATTAGAGGTGTCCGATAATATCGGGCTGCCGATATTATCGGCCGATAAATGCTTTAAGATGTAATATCGGAAATTATCGGTATCGGTTTCAAAAAGTAAAATTTATGACTTTTTAAAACGCCGCCGTACGGAGTGGTACACGGACGTAGGGAGAAGTACAGAGCGCCAATAAACCTTAAAGGCACTGCCTTTGCGTGCCGGCCCAATGACATAATATCTACGGCTTTTCACACACACAAGTGAATGCAAGGCATACTTGGTCAACAGCCATACAGGTCACACTGAGGGTAGCCGTATAAACAACTTTAACACTGTTACAAATATGCGCCACACTGCAAACCCACACCAAACAAGAATGACAAACACATTTCGGGAGAACATCCGCACCGTAACACAACATAAACACAACAGAACAAATACCCAGAATCCTTTGCAGCACTAACTCTTCCAGGGCGCTACAATATACACCCCCCGCTACCCCTACCCCCCCACCTCAACCCCTACCCCCAACCCCGCCCACCTCAACCTCCTCATGCTCTCTCAGGGAGAGCATGTCCCAAATTCCAAGCTACTGTTTTGAGGCATGTTAAAAAAAATAATGCACTTTGTGACTTCAATAATAAATATGGCAGTGCCATGTTGGCATTTTTTTCCATAACTTGTGTTGATTTATTTTGGAAAACCTTGTTACATTGTTTAATGCATCCAGCGGGGCATCACAACAAAATCAGGCATAATAATGTGTTAATTCCACGACTGTATATATCGGTATCGGTTGATATCGGTAATTAAGAGTTGGACAATATCGGAATATCTGAAAAAAAGCCATTATCGGACATCTCTACTAAAAAAAATTTTTTTTTTAAACTGTGAAACAGAAGGCATGCATGTCAGGCTTATTACGCACTGTTTACATTTACCACGACTCCGCTAACAAAACTATTGGTATCGTATGCTTTACTAGGCCTGGAACAATATTCGATAAGTCAATAGATTGCATTCAGTCCTGTGATTTTTGAATGTAAGTTAAAAAAAAAAGTGGTGGTGCACCAAACCAACTTTGCTACTGTGCGGCAAACAGCGTGCGCCTCGATCTTACCACTAAAAGCAGAAACGAGCAAAAAAATAAAAACTATGCAATGGAATCGATAACTATACGTTCTCAAAAAAAGATTTGTCGATTGATATCAAGGATCAAGGACGTCGGTCGCATTCCCAGACATATAGAACTATTGTGCTTGAGACGCCATTCTACACAGCAAAACAGATAAAAACTTGGAAAAGCATAGAGGCCTACACATTTTTTGTATGTGGTTGGGTCAAGGAAATTGATATCAAGACTCTCCCGGATAAACCATGCATTGTTTTTGCTCAGGTAAGGTTGCATTTCATGATTTAACTTTGCATCTACAGACAGCCATGTTTGTTACCTTGTTCTTGCCATGCGTCATTACAAGTATGCATGGTTTTCCCAGTCTTTATCATAATATAGCTGTAGATGTCAACATTGTGTATGTGTTGAAAGCTTCATTTATGATTGCTGCCTTTGGTAAAAGTTCCAAGTTTTGCTCACATTTGCTTTCTTTTATTTAGGCCCGCCGAGTTGGTGGCTTACGAAACACTCGTAGAAAAAATGTGTTTTAAGAACTCTGAAACAAAATAAAATACAAATATCAAGATAATACTCCAATGGGAAATACTAAACTTTAAAACTATAAAAAAAATATATTAAAAAAAAAAAAACTTTAACAAAGTGACCACTGCAAACTTGTACATTCTTTGACTGTGCTCTCTTGTACTGGAGTGAGTGCCAGTTTTTTCATCGTCTCTCGTAAAATCTTTACATCTTTCTCACTTCTTTATTAGGTCTCGATGAACTCTAGGGAAACTTTTCTGCTTTTCGCGATTTGAACAGTCTAAAACAACGCAGGTAAAGGGCATATTTGTTAGAGTCACTGTTGTAGCCTTCAAAGCCCTCTAAGACAACTTCAAAACCCTCTATCAACGTTTTGTATACACACTGCAAGTCTATATATAATGCAGTAACAGGCACGTTCATAACAGTATGTAATATGTTCAATATTCACCGCATTTTTATCATTTTAATCATTTGCGGGGCGGACTTTTTCTGCGCATTGATTTCTGTTTCCATAGCAGCGCACTTCCGACTTTCAGTGTGTTCCTACTTCCGGATACAAAACGCTTGTGAGTCTTCTAATCATGGCAGACTTGGTAACAAACAACAAAGGCGACTATTTTTGGACAAATGAGGATTCACAACCTTATCTATTTTAAGATGAATGAATGAAGGATTATCTACTGCTTCTAGAAGCGAGCAAGAACAAGAGGGTGAAACGTCGGAGCAGATGGAAGCTGATAGAGTGAAGAGAAATCGACTCGAAGCTGCAAATGTTGAATTTGGAGACAAGCTATTTCGACATACATGGCGTGCTTACCCCAAATAAACCAGAAAAAATGTCCCCGGCCAGCTGGACTAAAGAGACAACTGTCTATCGAGTGAGTCACACTTTATATTGATCATGATACATGCAGCATGTCATGTCTGTATCATGACAGAGCATATGCTGTGTAGTTGGCTGTGTACAAACAAAACATGAAATGTAGGATATACTTTATAGATACTGTAATATGATTGTTCATGTTTTCAGCAAGTACAGATTGGTGTCTTATCGCATTGTGTTGTGCATTACAAACTCAAGCGTGTTTCGTGTTGACGTAGAAGCTATCTTATCTCTTGCCGTGGTTAGCTTTTACGGCTAATATCATAGCATGGCAATGTGTTAGTAGGCTAGAAAAGAGCTCCTCAGTGTTCGCTCTTACAAATACAACGCCGCTACAGTTTGGTTATTATACAGGTGACGGAACGTAAATTAAGTATCGGTGATGGTTTTTGAATTAAGTTTTAAAGTGGTTTAGCGGTAGAATTGATTGTTCCTATTAGCTGCATTGGTAGCTACTTAGAACGAGCCAATTTTTATGTGTTAAAATGCAAAAAAAAAAACTAAACTTTTGTCTTTCTTTCTCTCTCATGATTGTGAACGATAAGCAAAATTCCCCAAAAAGGGCAGTTAGCCTTTAAGACAGCTATATGGGGGCCTGAGTCAAATACCAGCTGGCCAAGAAAGCAAGGGAGTGGTTAGCAGGAGTTGAATGAGATGTGTGTACAACGCTCGCAAGGGATGATGTTACTATTTGTGAAAATCAAGTTGTTGTTCATCAAGGAAAAACTGTCGTCTTATCCACAGATCAAGTCAGTGCCATCACAGATGCCTGCCAGGTATTGAAGGACGGCAAAGCTTGAGACGTTCCGCGGTGTTGCCGTTCAGCAGCCGTTACATATCATGAATGACAGGACCGAGTAAAATAATAGATAACTAGTCGACTATCAAAATAGTGGTTAGTTGAGGCCCCAATGCTCGAAATAATTTGGGGATGTTTAGGTTGTTTTAATTAGAAATCAATTTAACTTTCTGAGTGTTACGGAAATGTTTTGTTCGCAAACTGTTGTCAAAAATAATGCGTAAATTTTGTGCATTTGTTTGGTCATTTTTATCCATTTATTCTTTAGCAGAATTACACAAAAACTACTAAACCAGATTACAATGAAACTTGTGCAGAACAAGAATCCATTCAATTTTGGTAAAGATCTTTTTTTTCTCGTTTTGTTTTTTTTACTTGTTGCTGTTGCAATCCATTTGCATTAGGGCATAGGGCATTTATAACATTCAGCTACAAGTACATGTCTGCAAATTTTGCACATGATACGTTTAAAAGAAATGTGAGGCACGCACAGGTCTGACTGCTAACTAATTTGCCCTGAAGTCATTGACCATTTGACCATTTATGTCATGATACTTGAGGGTAATGGTAAGAAATTTAGCATTATGCAGGAGCAGGTATTTCAAAGCATTTTGACAACAAGGTTCAACCGAATTATTTTGATTCATTAAATTGTTGCTGGCTTTTAATATTATTCTCTATGTGGGTCAAAAACAAGACATGCATAAGTTTTTGTCCAAGTGCATAATTTCATTTCTACAAAGTAGGATGAATTTATATCTAACTATAATATTAACCAATAATAGAGAAAATACTGTAACTACATTTGGACAAACACACATGGCAAAGTAACAATACACCTCTCCAAGTCACAAGGAGACTGCCATAAATTATGTGCCATATATGGTCAGGAGCTCTACAAGACCACTGCTTTGGGTAGACATCAATCAAGTCAGACAGACACATATTCTCACTCTGACCACAGTATAAGTGTGCTGTGAACCAACAACCATGTCTTTCCTGCAATATTCGTCCCATGTCGTACTTGCGATGTCTTTTTGTTTAATATCTCTGTGGTGAAACGATCAAAGTAAAGGCAGGAATGATGCCAGCTCTGTATAAATTGAATGGTAACTCCCAAATATCTTAGTATGCTTACTCATTGTGTAAAGTGTCCAAATATTACCTACTACCAATTAGGGCTGGGCGATATGGCGAATAGAATGATCCCGATTAACTTTTTCATATCATTCGATCTTGGACAATTATATTTTACTTTTTATTCAAGTGAGATTGACTGACTCTCGCGATGGTGGATAGAGATGGTCGCGCACACAGACGGACACAAACACATTCACACAAATACGACACTCACACGGACACAAACATTGACACATTCACAGACACACACAGGATCTCGGTCAATATAGGCGGATTGTCCCGTGCAGGATTATACTGAGCACTGTTGCATCACTACTGTTTACTACTGCGGTATCTACTAACAGACATTTCCGCCATGTTTGATCGAGGAAATATGCTAACAGCTGATCATCGTGATCAAACTGAAATTAATCACGATCATATAATCGCCCAGCCTCACTATCAATGTCTTTGTTAACTTTACTCTTTAAAATTGAAAAACTTTGAATAAGGCTTCATGAAATTTTTTTTTTTTTTTTCATGTTTTAGCATTAAAAACTTACAACTATTCCATTCGAAATGTAAAACAGAAGCTTTTTTCATTTTAAAATTAGTAGCAAAAGCCAGGTGGCGGAACTGAAAGGAATGTTACTAAATGGAATTAGGGATGTCAGGATATGAACATTTCCTATCACGCTTATTGTGACCAAAATTATCACGGTTATCCTTATTACCACAGTATTGTTAAATGTGCTCAAAAAGTACTTAAACACACACTGAAATATTTTGCATGTTTTGTTATGCTCCATTATTAGTAGGGCTGCAACAACTAATCGATTAAATCAATTAAAATCGATTATAAAAATAGTTGGCGATTAATTTAGTCATTGATTCGTTGGATCTATGCTATGCGCATGCGCAGAGGCAATTATTATTATTTTTTATAAACCTTTATTTATAAACTGCAACATGTACAAACAGCTGAGAAACAATAATCAAAATAAGTATAGTGCCAGTATGCTGTTTTTTCCCCCAATAAAATACTGGAAAGGATAGAGATGTAGTTTGTCTCTTTTATCCGATTATGAATCAATTAATTGAAGTAATAATCGACAGATTAATCGATTATCAAATTAATCGTTAGTTGCAACCCTAATTACTAGTAGAGATGTCCGATAATATCGGACTGCCGATATTATCGGCTGATAAATGCTTTAAAATGTAATATCGGAAATTATCGTTATCGGTTTCAAAATTATCGGTATCGGTTTCAAAAAGTAAAATGTATGACTTTTTAAAACGCCACTGTGTACACGGACGTAGGGAGAAGTACAGAGCGCCAATAAACCTTAAATAGGTTCTTTATTGATTCTTAAAGGCACTGCCTTTGCGTGCCGGCCCAGCCACATAATATCTACGGCTTTTCACACACACAAGTGAATGCAAGCCATACAGGTCACACTGAGGGTTGCCGTATAAACAACTTTAACACTGTTACAAATATGTGCCACACTGTGAACCCACACCAAACATGAATGACAAACACATTTCGGGAGAACATCTGCACCGTAACACAACATAAACACAACAGAACAAATACCCAGAACCCCTTGCAGCACTAACTCTTCCGGGACGCTACAATATACACCCCCCCGCTACTCCCTACTAAAAACCCAGACCCCGCCAACCCCGCCCACCTCAACCTCTTCATGCTCTCTCAGGGAGAGCATGTCCCAAATTCCAAGCTGCTGTTTTGAGGCATGTTAAAAAAAATAATGCACTTTGTGACTTCAATAATAAATATGGCAGTGCCATGTTGGCATTTTTTTCCATAACTTGAGTTGATTTATTTTGGAAAACCTTGTTACATTGTTTAATGCATTCAGCGGGGCACCACAACAAAATTACCGTAATTTCCGGACTATAAGCCGCTACTTTTTCCCCTCGTTCTGGTCCCTGCGGCTTATACAACGGTGCGGCTTATATACGGCCTGTTCTTCTCCGACACCGACGAAGAGGATTTCGGTGGTTTTAGTACACAGGAGGAAGACGATGACACAATGATTAAAGACTGACTTTTCATATACCGGTAGGCTGGTTATTTTGATAACGTACAGGCGAGCACTTTGTATTACTTTGCACCGTTGTATTATTTGTACTCTGCACAAATCTGTTCACCATGTCAAAGATGTGAAAGTTTGATTGAATGATTGAAAGATTTATTGTTAATAAATGGGACGCTTTGCATTCCCAAACAGTCATCTCTGTCCCGACAATCCCCTCCGTGGTAGCAGGAACCCCTATATACTACGGTAATTACACATCAAAACCCTGCGGCTCATAGTCGGGTGCGGCTTATATATGGAGCAATCTGTATTTTCCCCTAAATTTAGCTGGTGCGGCTTATAGTCAGGTGCGGCTTACAGTCCGGAAATTACGGCATAATAATGTGTTAATTCCACGACTGTATATATCGGTATCGGTTGTTATCGGAATCGGTAATTAAGAGTTGGACAATATCGGAATATCGGCAAAAAAGCCATTATCGGACATCTCTAATTACTAGTGTTTTAGTCTTACTATTTTTTAATGGGTTTATATAAGTTTAGATTGAACTATCTCGTTTCTTAATGGAGAAAGACATGAATTGTCTCTTGTTTTCAAGTTAGCATTTAAGATAGTGAGCTGGCGCCAGTCAGTCGGTGAGTTTATCGAGTGCAGCTATTAATTGCAGTTTTTCAATCATTTTAATTTAAACATTAATATTAATCGTCAGGAGTTTTACCGTGGTTATCATTAATACTGTTTAATGTAACATTCTTAAATTGCATAAATAATGCCATTTTAAAGTGGCAAATCAGTTCAATCATCAATCAATCATGTTACACACTTTATGGTCGTCATGGTTTTAATTTTTGAATATTTTAGATGCCACTGTGAATAAGGAAAAATCAGCATTACAGCGACCCTTTTTAGAGGCATTTTTGCCATTAACACGCGAAGTCCCAGAGAAGGGTCAATTGACATTTTTACCTAGAAAACACACAAGAGGGTCATTTGACCCCTAGTCCCCCCTGTGGACACTCCTTTTGTTATGAAAATGTGGCTGTTAGTGGCACACGGCAGGGGGCCACTTGAGCCTGTGTGGGGGAGGGGACCTTACAGCTCAAGCTTTAGTTCTGAGGTAGGTTGTGTGTGTTTTTGCAAGGATCAACAGAATGAAGGGATCAACACTCTGACATTTATTGTTAAAAAAAATACAAAACAAAACATATTTACAAAGAATGAAAAAGCAACTGTTTTCCCAGTTTTGGTGTGGAGGGTTGTTGCAGAAGCAATTGTTATTTTTGTGTGCCAAAAATAGTTTAAAAAAAAAAATTTACAAAGAAAAAAGCATATTTACAAAGAATGAAAAACCATGTCCATGTAAACGTGACTGACATACATTTGAGCAGTCACTCACAATCCTGGCACTGCCATTGCTCCTTTCGGCATTTCCCACATGTATAATTTTTCTGTCTACCTAGACAAACTGCCCCTAACAGCCTCATTACCATAACAAAATGAGTGATTAGTGTATTCGGGAAAAGCGTCGGGCCAAATGACCCCTCTCTGGGTCTTCTAGGTAGACAGAAAAATGCTGGGACTTCTAGTGTTAACCCATGTATAAGTGATAAGTATTGATTACAGATCTAGCGCAACTTCTAATGCAAATGAGCTACAACCTAGAGTGCCTCTGCTGGTGGCAGCCAAATAGTGTACTCCAATTAGTCTGATCTGCTTCAAGACAATGAATTCCACACGGTCTATTACTGTACTTTCTCACGGCCCATGTACAGTATGCCCATTTAGAGATTTTTCCTTCAAGGTTGGGATTAAGGATAGAAGGGTTCCAAGAAGAGGGGGAAATAATAGAATTTGCCATGGAAACACATTTCTACTGACACCTGTACTGTGGACTGAGAGCTGTACTGTACGCTATCATGCAGAAGGCCGCAGAGAGTAGAAAGACGCTAACTTCACAAATGACTTCCACATCAACAAGCTGTAGTAACAACACACATGCACGTACACACACCTTTGTAACAGGCATTGACACAAACTGGCAGAGGAAATACAAGACCATTGTATGAGAATGCTGTGCCATGTATCGCATGCCATCGTTGGTGAGTCACCGCTGAGTCTTAGGGAAGAGAAGAGGGTGGCGAAACGGTTCACATATAAACATGCCGTACGCATAAACATACACGTAAACAAAGCATGGGGGCACATTGGCGTGTTTATGCACAGTGGAAAATTTCTGACTATGAGTGAAGACAGAGACTTTTAGTCTGTAGGATCTACAAACCACTCGGCATCTTATTTTTCACTCATCAATTTAAATTAAGAGGAGGCTACTCTGTGTTGCCAAATTGGAATTTGTCTTCAATAATTTTTTCTTCCTTGCGAGAAATTGTTACTGTCGTTTTGTGGGATTGAAAAGTGCTGCTGTACCCTCGACTTGACATGCTCTTCTTAGCACACAAGCCCCCCCACCGCGGCCCCCTTGTGGAATGCTGTATAGTGTGAGGCCTATGGAGGAAGGGCATCCCGGGACACAGCCAACACACACACAAATACAGCTGCTAAGAGCCGTCACAACCCCCTGGAAGAGCTCCAAGGTGAAAATGGGACAACGTTTGGAAGGTTTTATCGTGAAAGAGCAAGAAGCAGAATTAAGAACCAATTCTCTGTGTGCACAAGCCTTGACATCCCAAATTCACTGTGACGCCTTTTTATTTTTCATTTAGACTGGTCAAATAAGAAAACTCCCAGGATGAGCTTCTCTTTGTGTGTGTGTGCGTGTTAATCACAAACCTTTTTGTGCTACTTTACAGGCATAAATATGAATATATAACTCTGTTTCCCTTGACCGTTAGAACTCACAATTAAATAAAAATGTGCAATATTATATTTTGATTCTTTCTCCCCCTTAATCCCTGCACCATGAACATTAAACTTGCACACGTGTCCCAACTGTGCTCAACTAGGTTTTTATTTGGTTTGCTGTTACTCTTTTATATTCTGTTCTATTAATATTGTATTTTATTTATAACCTAATTTATTTATATCCTATTGTATTTCACTTATTATGTAAAAACCATCCTTTAAGTGGTACTCATTGGTCTCGATCTTTTGCGCCATCTCATGTGTTCCTTGAATCCTTTTAGCTTACTATAGGGTTGCATCATACAAAGGATATATAATATAGATTATATAAATTTGGCCGACAATACATCTTTTATTAATATTGTTATTATTGTGATAATGCATGTTGACAAATTCTAGCTGTGTCCTGCAAATTTTACAACTACGAGCGAACGAACGTGTCCTCAACGCAATGTACCATTCTTGCTCGCGGCTCATGTCCCTCCACTGTTCAAAGCCAATACTAAGTCAGTAATCCTCAGTGGCGGCAAATAAACTGAGTTTCCAGCAAGTATCATCACTGGAAGACATGCTACACTACAAAACGTAAGAGGATATGCCAACCGCAAGCTAGAGCTCTTAAATGTAGACAAATGTGGGCGGATCCATACAAGTAGCAATAGTAACAATACCAAGTATAATATTATTTGGTTGATATTGAAGTGGTTAGTTTCATCAACATTTTATGTTGTCAAATAAATATTTTGTTGTGTTTGTTAAACCTAGTAAAGTCTAAGGGCTTTAAGGACAAAAAACAAAAGATTTAAATCAGAGCCAATAGTATGAAATGATTTAAATATTTAATTGATATTGTTGGCCCTAATGTGAGTGTGAATGCTTGTCTGCCTTTCTGTGTTGGCCCTGCGATGAGGTAGAGACTTGTCTCTACCTCATGACGGTAGATGACGGATGAGGTAGAGACTTGTCCAGGGTGTACCCTGCCTTCTGCCCAAGTGCAGCTGGGATAGGGTCCAGCCCTCCTGCAAACCCCAAAAGGGACAAGCGGCAGAACATTGATGTTATATCGCCACCATGTGTTTCTGTCTGATTAGAATTGTGATAAAAAATTTCAATCATTCAATGATCTTGAACATTTTAAAAAACAGTATCAGCATTGATATGGCCAATTATGCTCCTGCAACTGATTGGTATTGAATCGATACCCAAATTTCCAGTATTGCCCAAAACACACACCAAGTGTCTTTTTGTGCCTTTCTTGCCAGTTTCGGGTCCTAAATGGCTGCCAAAGGGTTCCAACTGGTCAGATTATATCTTCAGCCATCTACTTTCCGGGTGAAAGGCATGGTTTATGATCTACAATAAACTTACAGGGAGCAAGGAAGCAAGGAAACAGCAGACCACTCGATGATGTAAACATAGGAACACATGGTAGTGATCACGGCGCCGCAATAAATAGTTATTCTGCGTTGGCGCTTATAATAACAATATCACTAATACTTGGTTAATTTTCAAGTCACGAAATGTAAATGGAGTACAGTTGGCGCTTTTTGAATGGTCATTTATTGGGATTTATGGGCGGAATAGAGGATCTTGTTGTAACTTATGGGTTATATAGTTCATGTGTGATGATAATTAATAATTTGCATACTGAATAATAATAGATGAATTTATCAGCAATAAAATCAAGTATGCAAATTATGAATGATCAAACATTAACTTTGTAACTTATGGGTTATATTAGAGATGTTCGATAATATCGGACTGCCGACATTATCGGCCAATAAATGCCTTAAAATGTAATATCGGAAATTATCGGTATCGGTTTCAAAAAGTAAAATTGATGACTTTTTAAAACGCCGCTGTACGTAGTGGTACACGGTTGTAGGGAGAAGTACAGAGCAGTTGCGTCTCCCAGTCAGCAGCCCCTCCCTATTCCCCTCTCCACTCTCCCACACACAACACAGGAGTTGCAGCACGACTGCATGAGAGGTTTACTGGCGACGCTTGATGACCTCATCAAACCGCCGCGAGCGGAGCATAACAACAACAAGAGTGTTGTTGCTGTAGCCGTGGCTAACAAGCGAGCTCGCTCGGTAACTGACTAACGACACCATGTCTATGGTTTGGGATTATTTTAAGGTGTCTCTGACGGATAAAAAACTGGCAATTTGCAATGACTGCAAAAAGTTGGTTATGCGAGGAGGAACCAAGACGTCTTCCTTTAATACGAGCAATTTGATCTCCCACCTCTTCAAGAATCATAAGGAGATACACGATGAATACAAGCAAAAGATGGATGAAAAGCAAACACCGAAAAAAAAAGTAGTACCACACAGTTTTCGCTTAAAGACTCCGCCGAGAAAAAACAAAAATACAACAAAAAACACTCCAGGGCGAAAGCCACTATGTGGTCAGGGGCAACGCACGCAGTATGGCAAAAGCTACGGTGGAGTTTGGTGTGGCCAGTCTGCCCTGCATGGCGCACACTTTGCAGCTTGCAGTGAACGGAGGTGCCCTGTCTCAACGCAGCATTTCAGAAGCTCTGGCTGACTGCTAGGCCACTTCAAGCACTCACCACTAGCTTGCAGCACATTTTTGTTACTCATACAAATACGTTAGAGCAGGGCAGATTGAGCCCAGTTTAGAATTTCCTGTTATACAGTATGCCAGGCATCCATCCATCCATCCATCCATCCATCCATCCATCCATCTTCTACCGCTTATTCCCTTCGGGGTCGCTGGAGCCTATCTCAGCTACAATCGGGCGGAAGGCGGGGTACACCCTGGACAAGTCGCCACCTCATCGCAGGGCCAACACAGATAGACAGACAACATTCACACCTCATCGCAGGGCCAACACAGATAGACAGACAACATTCACACTCACATTCACACACTAGGGCCAATTTAGTGTTGCCAATCAACCTATCCCCAGGTGCATGTCTTTGGAGGTGGGAGGAAGCCGGAGTACCCGGAGGGAACCCACGCAGTCACGTTTGCACTAAAGGAGGACTATGTTATTGTTTACTTTATTACTCTATTATACTCTGGACTGAAGCTGTGTGCCTTCATTGTTTTTGTAGCTGTTGTTTTGAGGCATGTTTAAAAAAAAATCAAAAATAATGCACTTTGTGAAAGTCAAAGTATAGTACTTCCCATAGTTGTAGTGGCTATCAGGATTATCTCAGGGAGAGCATGTCCCAAACTCCAAGCTGCATGTTAAAAAAAATAATGCACTTTGTGACTTCAATAATAAATATGGCAGTGCCATGTTGGCATTTTTTTCCATAACTTGAGTTGATTCATTTTGGAAAACCTTGTTACATTGTTTAATGCATCCAGCGGGGCATCACAACAAAATTAGGCATAATAATGTGTTAATTCCACGACTGTATATATCGGTATCGGTTGATATCGGAATCTGTAATTAAGAGTTGGACAATATCCGAATATCGGATATCGGCAAAAAAGCCATTATCGGACATCTCTAGGTTACATAGTTCATGTGTGATGATAATTCATAATTTGCATACTTGATTTAATTGCTGACAAATTCATCACACATGAACTATATAACCCATAAGTTACAACAGATCTCCCATTGATTCCGCTGTAAGTGGACTTTTATTTACGTTTACTTAATATTCAGAATGCATTAAAAATAATCCATCTGTCGTCATGTCGTTCATATGAAAGTGAACGATAGGAAAAATTCCTAAAAAAGTGCAGTTCCCCTTTAAAGCTGGGGTAACAAAGTTGTATTCTTTAACTAAAAAAAATAATATTAGCGCCATACAGTATATCGTAACAGTATTCATTTCTGAATAAATTGCACGTCTGCGTGCTGTCTATGCCTTATAATTAGAGATGTCCGATAATATCGGCAGTCCGATATTATCGGCCGATAAATGCTTTAAAATGTAATATCGTAAATTATCGGTTTCAAAAAGTAACATTTATGACTCTTTAAAACGCTGCTGTGTACACGGACGTAGGGAGAAGTACAGAGCGCCTTTAAACCCTAAAGGCACTTCCTTTGCATGCCGGCCCAATCACATAATATCTACGTCTTTTCACACACACACAAGTGAATGCAAGCATACTTGGTCAACAGCCATACAGGTCACACTGAGGGTGGCCGTATAAACAACTTTAACTCTGTTACAAATATGCGCCACACTGTGAACCAAACAAGAATGACGAACACATTTCGGGAGAACATCCGCACTGTAACACAACATAAACACAACAGAACTAATACACAGAACCCCTTGCAGCACTAATTCTTTCAGGACGCTAAAATATACACTACCGTTCAAAAGTTTGGGGTCACCCAAACAATTTTGTGGAATAGCCTTCATTTCTAAGAACAAGAATAGACTGTCGAGTTTCAGATGAAAGTTCTCTTTTTCTGGCCATTTTGAGCGTTTAATTGACCCCACAAATGTGATGCTCCAGAAACTCAATCTGCTCAAAGGAAGGTCAGTTTTGTACCTTCTGTAATGAGCTGAACTGTTTTCAGATGTGTGAACATGATTGCACAAGGGTTTTCTAATCATCAATTAGCCTTCTGAGCCAATGAGCAAACACATTGTACCATTAGAACACTGGAGTGATAGTTTCTGGAAATGGGCCTCTATACACCTATGTAGATATTGCACCAAAAACCAGACATTTGCAGCTAGAATAGTCATTTACCACATTAGCAATGTATAGAGTGTATTTCTTTAAAGTTAAGACTAGTTTAAAGTTATCTTCATTGAAAAGTACAGTGCTTTTCCTTCAAAAATAAGGACATTTCAATGTGACCCCAAACTTTTGAATGGTAGTGTATACCCCCCGCTACCCCGCCCACCTCAACATCCTCATGCTCTCTCAGGGAGAGCATGTCCCAATTTCCAAGCTGCTGGCTTTTTTGCAGATATCCGATATTGTCCAACTCTTAATTACAGATTCCAATATCAACCGATACCGATATATACAGTCGTGGAATTAACACATCATTATGCCTAATTTTGTTGTGATGCCCCGCTGGATGCATTAAACAATGTAACAAGGTTTTCCAAAATAAATCAACTCAAGTTATGTAAAAAAATGCCAACATGGCACTGCCATATTTATTATTGAAGTCACAAAGTGCATTATTTTTTTTAACATGCCTCAAAACAGCAGCTTGGAATTTGGGACATGCTCTCCCTGAGAGAGCATGAGGAGGTTGAGGTGGGCGGGGTTGAGGTGTAGGGGGTAGCGGGGGGTGTATATTGTAGCATCCCGGACAAGTTTGTGATGCAAGGGGTTCTGGGTATTTGTTCTGTTGTGTTTATGTTGTGTTACAGTGTTGATGTTCTCCCGAAATGTGTTTGCCATTCTTGTTTGGTGTGGGTTCACAGTGTGGCGCATATTTGTAACAGTGTTAAAGTTGTTTATACGGCTACCCTCAGTGTGACCTGCAAGGCTGTTGACCAAGTATGCCTTGCATTCACTTGTGTGTGTGAAAAGCCGTAGATATTATGTGATTGGGTCGGCACGCAAAGGCAGTGACTTTAAGGTTTATTGGCGCTCTGTACTTCTCCCTACATCCGTGTACACAGCGGCGTTTTAAAAAGTCATAAATTTTACTTTTTAAACCGATACCCATAATTTTGAAACAGATACCAATAATTTCCAAAATTACATTTTAAAGATTTTATTGGCCGATAATATCGGATTGCCGATATTATCGGACATCTCTAGTTCTAAAGCATACAAAAAGGAAAAACATATGTGTTGTCTTGTCTACATAATGACTGTGAACGAAGAAAAAAAAGTGCAGATGTTTTTTAACTTCTACTTTACCGGTAGGCGCGTGACAAAAAGAAGTAAGACATACCTGTAACACATGGCTAAAACGTACAGTAAATAAAACTTGCCAACATTTTAAAGGGCTTTTTTTTTTTAATTGCGAGCACTTTCAAAACAGTTCCTGAACAACTTTGTTAATTTGTCCAAAGTGGGTTTACTTATCTCGGCTTAGTGACACCGCCTGCTAGCATTAGCTAAATCACTGAACTTTGTCGTTGGTCTAGTGCTGTTAAGGATGTCCGTGCGCCAAAAACAAGAGCATTTTAAAAAGTTCCATGTCGCCTGAAGTCCAGTACTTAAATGTTATTTTTGTTTTGTCTGTTATTTACTAATCATAATTAACAAGTCACAGTGTAATCGATGCCAGCTGGTACAGCTCTGCGAGAGCACCTTGGTGAACCACACCACCTGTAGCCTTAGGGGTCGTGCTGGACAACGAGCTGACAACTTTCGGCTCGTTGGCTCGCGCTCTTGACTCTCAGTCTGCAGTAGGGTTGTATGGTATACCGGTATTAGTATAGTATCGCGATACTAATGAATTATATTCGGTACTATACCGCCTCTGAAAAGTACCGGTCCGCCCTTCCCCCCCGTTGTCGTCATGTCGTGTCATTGCTGGTTTACCAGCATGTTCGGTAGCGCACAATCACGGAGTACTTACAAGCAGACACAGTGTGTGGACAGAAAGGAAAGAACGGACACATTTTGGAGTAAAAACTGTTGATAAAGGTGAAGTTATAACACTGAAACGGCCACCGGAAGAGGTGCTTTAAGACATAGCTAGCTAGCTAGCGGCTAAAGTCCAGCCCCTGTTGGCAGTGTTTTAGCTACTTCTAAATCCCTAATCCTTGTCTCCATGGCGACAAATAAAGTGAGTTTCTTACAAGTATCATCCCTGCAGGACGAGGAATAGCTAAAAATGCTTCACTACACACCGTAACTCACCGGCATCAAAATGTAAACAAACACCATCGGTGGATCTACACCTGACATCCACTGTAACATACCAAGTGCAGGAACGTATCTAGTCGATACTACTATGATTATGTCGATATTTTTTGGCATCACAAAATCTTCTTTCGTTTTTTTAAAATGTATGTTATGTTTATAAACTCAGGAAATATGTCCCTGGACACATTAGGACTTTGAATATGACCAATGTATGATCCTGTAACTACTTGGTATTGGATTGATACCTAAATGTGTGGTATCATCCAAAACTAATGGAAAGCATCCAAACAGAAGAATAAAGAAGTGTAGACAGAACATGTTAAAAGAGAAAGTAAGCAGATAATTAACAGTAAATGACAAGTAGATTAATAATTCATTGTATACCACTTGTCCTTAATAATGTAGACAAAATAATAGAATGGAAAATGACACAATATGTTACTGCATATGTCAGCAGACTAAATTAGGAGCCTTTGTTTGTTTACTTTCTACTAAAAAACAAGTTGTCTTGTATGTTCACTATTTTATTTAAGGACAAACTTGCAATAAGATACATATGTTTAATGTACCGTAAGATTTTTTGTTAAAATAAAGCCAATAATGCCATTTTTGTGGTCCCCTTTATTTACAAAAGTATCAAAAAGTATATAAATAATTTTGGTACCGGTACCAAAATATTGATATCGGCACAACACTCGTCTGCAGTATGAAAAAGGCAAACCCATGCAGGTTACATTCGGCCTATTTTAATAATTACATTGGTTAACTTCTTTTCACACTCCTGTAACGTTGAGATTGCCAAAATGCTGCTCAAAAACAATGTTTGTACAGTTAATAAAGGTTTTACGATGGCGACACTTTGGACTGTGGAACAGATTAATTGTACTACTTATCGGAAAAACCGCTTCGAAATCCAAACAAATCCTGTACTTCAAAGTACTTTACTTAATGTACTTTAAGGATGTTTACAAACAATGCATAAAATCAATTTTACATAATGGCTCGGTCAACAATATGATAATGTTGATATGAAAATAAAAATAATTGTGTTTCAAATGCATCTTTACCTCTTTTCATTCGCACCAAATACTGCATAAGTAGCTTTGCGGTAAAACGGTTAATTCTGTTCAATTTCTGAGCTGTTTTTGCTTGAGGCAAACCCACCTGAGCAACACCTGAAATCTAAGGCAGTGTTTTTCAACCTTTTTTGAGCCAAGGCACATTTGTTTCATTAAAAAATCCAGAGACACACCACCAGCAGAAAACGTTAAAAAATTTAACTACAACAGGTCGTCGTGCCTTATTCTGAGTTTGTTGGTGTTTTCCTGTGTGTAGTGCTTTAGTTCTTGTCTTGCGCTGTTATTTTGGTGGTCCTTCCTATTTTGTTGGTATTTTCCTGTAGCAGTTTCATGTCTTCCTTTGAGCGCTATTCCCCGTACCTGCTTTGTGTTAGCAAGCAAGACTATTTAAGTTGCTATCCTTCTTTGTGTGGACAGTGTTGATTGTCATGTCACGTACGGATGTACCTTGTGGACGCCGTAAGTTTTTGCTGTCGTCCAGCATTCTGTTTCTGTTTACTTTGTAGCCAGTCCAGTTTTACTTTCGTTTTACATAGCCATTGCCTTTTCCTTTCGCTCATTTTTGGTTTAAGCATTACGTACCTTTTTACCTACACGCTGGCCCCACTGTGGTCTGCATACTGGGATCACAACAAACCATCCTCGTTTCACCCCACACATTCCGACTTTTACAAAGCAATTAACTACCTGCTGCCACGTACTGATATGGAGTATTACATGGTTACACTGCCAAGTTCTACACAACACAGACACTAAGCAACGGCACATTATTTGCAGATTATAATTATTGATTTGCAAAAAATCTGTGATGAAGTGGCGACTTGTCAAGGGTGTACCCCACCTGTTGGAATGCACTCCCAACAGGTGTAAAAGAAAGTGCATCTCTAAAAGTACCACCATTATGACCGGCATTAAGAGACAGTAGTGTGGTAGGCATAAGTATTCATTAAATACAAAGGAGGGATTTAATTTACCGTATTTTTCGGACTATAAGTCACAATTTTTTTCATAGTTTGGCCGGGGGTGCGACTTGTACTCAGGAGCGCACACAGACTTACTTTACAAAAGAGAAGTGTAGGCTACTTCTCTTGTTGCCTTATTTGTATTTGACCACTACTG